>NW_010318344.1:0-11684 GCF_000700745.2 Antrostomus carolinensis | reverse complement strand
GCTTAAACTTCAGAAGGAACTTCTTTACAGTGAGGGTGACAGAGCACTGGGACAGGCTGCCCAGGGAGGTTGTGGAATCTCCTCTGGAGACATTCAAGACCCGCCTGGACGCCTTTCTATGTGATCTCATTTAGGTTCCTGCTCCAGCAGGGCAATTGGACTAGATGATCTTTTGAGGTCCCTTCCAATCCCCAACATTCTGTGATTCTGTGATTCTGTGATTCTGTGTTGTTGCATGACTAATTCTCATGTATGCAACATTTTGTTTTTTTATTTTCCCTTCTTAATAATGATTAATGTTCTATGTGCCTGTTAAACACTATTGTTTAGGGAGCTATTGCTGCCTGAGAAGGAGACAAAGTAAGTCCAAGATCTCTTCTCTCTAATAAACTTTCTAATGATAATAATGTACTAGAGAACATTATTTTATGTACCTAGAGAAGGGTTTTTCACGTTTATGTTTCTCAGTATTGAATTTAACCTGCTATTTTGCTTTCCAGTTACTGGCTGTATTCAAATTCTTCAACAGCTTGTAGTTTGATAGATAATGTGATATGACAAAGTTTGCTGATAATGTTGGATAAGTTGGCATTGTAAAGATGAGTGTCCTAAAGATGAGTGTCCTCATACTCTGACTGCTGTGTGCAGTCCAGCTATCCCTGTCCTCCACCTGGAGAGGGGCTGTAAAAATTCACAGCTGGGAAAAAACAGATGAGAGGGGAGAGTTGGGGGATGAGCATGCTGAGCTACACTGGATTTTGGGTGAGAATGGGCAGGGATTACTGTGGTGCCTCCCTGCTGCCTCTAACCAGCTCTGATCTGGAGACAAAAATTTGCAGAGACCTGGCCTTCCTCTCCCAGCATCACAGGGTTTGCCTCCTCTACATTCTATTTTTATCACTTAAAAGTATAAAATTTCGAGTTTAATTTCCAGACAAGAAGATAATGGTATTTTGCTGGCTCTCTATTTTTAAACCAACATCTCAGCAAACCATAGTAATGTCATGGATCCCCCAAACCCATTTCCTCCTCTACAGTTTTTCTCCTCCCTTTCCAGCGTGAGACGGGGAAGTACGTGCACACTTCTGTCCCAGTGTGCAGCCTCAGCTGCTGGTTGCACTGTCTCCTTTGCTCAAATCCATTTCCAAATTTAGCCAGATAAAGAAATTAATTGTGGTTGAAGACCATTCCCTGCTTGGCCGGCAGATGGCAAGTACTGCTCTCTAAGAGATCCTTTGGCGGCCTTTTAAAGCTTAAAGAAACAGGAGTTTGGCAGGAGAGGAGCCTCTGTAATATTATATTGAGTGTAAAAAAACCTCTGGAAATTGAGTTCAGCTTTCCTGTCATCTTCTAACAGATTAGGTATCGGAGTGTCTCAGTCTGTGAAGTCAGTACTGTTATACATTAAGGAGAAAAGCACTTAATGTTGTTCGGAGTTGTTCACTCAGCAGTTAACTCTCTCTTGTGCTGTCATAACATGCAGTACAGGAAGTTTTGGTCCCTTTTTAAAGGTATTGTAAAATCTATGTTGTTTCTGGGATGCTTCCTGTCACATCAAAAGGTCCTGATGTGCATTGACATGGAGAGTTGAAATTAAAGAAAAGTGTAATATGTGTGTGTGGTTCCTACTGTTACAGATTTAGGGGAAATTAGCTGTTTAATTTCAGAAGGAAAAAAGGCAGAGCATGCAGGTGAGGATAATATTTATAATAAATGGCAAACTTCTGGAACAGGGTAGCAGAGAAGGCTGCTGCAGGAAAAGAATTTAAACTCAAGTTAGGTTCTTTGCTGCATAAAGAGAATATTTCATGGATGATGTAAAAAAAACACCAAGGAAGCAAGTCAGAACTATAATTAATGGACAAATACATTAACATTTTCCTTTTCCTTGCCTGAATTTCTCTTTTGTTTTCACAGTGAAATGGTTCTGTAAAGCTGACTACAATGTGGTATTATTTAGGGAAAGCTGTGAGTTTTTATGGCTCAGGAGTGGTAACTCCCAACATGGGGAGGAGGAAGGGTTAAGAAGGAGGTCTGAGCTGGCATTAGGATTTGGTTCCTAGCTATCATGCTGACTGGGACAGAAAGGAGTACAGAAGTCCTGAGTATGTGTGGGAGAAAATGTTTCTTAAGTCATTCTCTGGTGACCTTTTTACCTTGAAAAGCATAAATGGGATATGAAGCAAGCTTTATCTGGCTTTGCATGGCTCAAAGTTTAGTTGTCCTGATGTGAGACTGAGGGCTGAAGGGAACAAAGAAAGAAAATTAGTGGGAAGAAGAACTCTGGGTCCTGCCAAAAAGACTGGTTTACTTTTAAACACTCAGCATTTCAGACTGACTGAAATACTGTGTTTTACTTTCCAGTCATACTGATATGATCAAATTATAACAAGAGAATTAACTCCTAGACTGAGAGTGTGAGTAGCAGTTTTTGTCTCAAGGTCCTTTCCGGAGCTGTTGCAGACCAGAAGCGTGCCATGTCTGCCCTCCTATTTCTATCATTAGTGGCCAGTGCTCTGTGAAACCTGAGTTAGAAACCCTCTCATCATCAAGAAAAGAAAGTGCTTCCTTGAGTAAGAGAGAGTCTGTACCACCAGAAACAAGTCAGTCAAAGCGGAAGTCTGGAGGGGCTGACTGGCCTTGGGCTTCAAAGGAAGCTCAGGATTTGCTGGTGGTGAATAGTTTAAGCAGACAGCAGGGACTACGTTCAAAAGTTTGTTTAAAAACAAACAAACCTGTAACTCTTACATGTTAATGGGTAAGAAATTTGTGTACGAAGCCTGTGCCCCTTTCTTTAATACCAAAGTTGTTTCTGAAAACTGTTGTTAGGAAACCATGTTATTAAAAACCAGCAAGGTAGACTCAGAAGGAATTTGTCCAAGTAATTAGGAGTGTTGGTTTTGGGGGTAAGAGACAGAAGAGACTCAGGGTGGTGGGAACAGGGTTAAACATGGGATCTGTACCTGGCAATTTGGTTGAGAAATCCAAAGTTAGGAACACTGGGTCTATCTGCGTCAGCGAGTCTTTGAAACGCAGGAGATTGAGGACACAGGACACAATCACAACAAATCGATGTCTAACCAGAGAATAAAAATCAACCCACCTGTGACAATTAGTGCTTTCAGTTAATATCTCATACATATGTTGCTCCCCAAAATGAGCTTGACATCTCATATTTATAAGCAGCACACGTCTTGGCTAGAAAAGCAGAAGTCTTGCTCTCTCACATTGCTCCTGCATATCAGGAAAAACAAAGTGAGAAAAAAATGCCACTCAAATCCCCTTGTAGGTTACCCTGAAGTATCGGTGCTACTGTGAAAGCTGAAGTTAAACACAAGGTTGGGGTTTTATGTTTGTGTCTTTAATTCCTGGCTATGATTGGATTCATTGCACAACCAGAAAACTGCTTATTCCAACCGATAGCCTTGCAAAGTCATACTGGAAACAGCAAATGGTGTGTACTTTGGCTGAGGTATTACCAGCCATAAAGATCTGGCAACTGCAGCTTGCGTAACAATTTTGCTAATTACATTTAAATTGGAGTGAACCAACCTTTCTAACACTGAATAAAGAACAACTTTATTTTTCCCAAGAAGTAAAGCAGATAGGAGACTGGATATATTCAGGTGAGCAGGTTTTTAGCAAGTGTTTCCACACTAAGATTTAACACCACTTTAACTACACCCATTTGTTAAGCTGCTGCAAGTTATTACACCACGGAAAGTAAAAGATGGTCTGAAGTTAAAGCTCTGTAGTTGTTCCACAATAGTTCATGTGTGAATAGTCTTATATCAGAATAATTTTTTTTCTTCTTGTTCAACTTTTTCCACATGTCTATGATATATTAAGCTAATTAACAAAAAAATAAGCCCTCTTCTATATGTGGTTATAGATCAATATGTATAAGGAAGGGCCAGTAGCCCTTTAGCTTTTGCTTTTCTACTGACTGGTGGCAGTACGTCAGGTATCCTGCAGAAGTACAATTAGCAAAATGCCTTAAGATCAAAAGAACTACAGAACTACAATGTCTGGGAACAAAGCGGGTCATAAAAGGTCAGAAAACATTCTTTCTGTAAAAATAAGATGGTGACTTTCTTAGTGAGAAAACTAGGCATGTTTGGATAGCGATATAGAAATCTGAGATGACTTAATGGTTAATAACTCTATTCTCCATAGCAAATTTACCTCAAAGAGAAGCATTGTTCATTATTCAGTACACAGCTTTCACGCTCAGTCAGTAACACTGCAGGTCTTATTAATTGTAAAGACCTGTTAGTATACAGTAGTATCCTGCAGTAAATTCCAGCAAAGTGAATTTTTTGGAACTATGATACTGCTGCTTGTGTATGGTTATAAATCAGATTCCTAAGTGTTTAGGAATCATTCATGTGGTTTAAGTGGCTTGGTTTTATATAATCTTATTGTTTATTCGGCCCAGTTTGAGCACACGATCTTTCCCTTCAAGGGTGGTACTCTGTGTACCATATTATTCAAACAGTTGGCAACTTCTTAAAGGTTTAGAAGATGCTACTGGGAGAGCTTAAGAGAGTTGAAGGCTTTTAGTAAAATAATTTAGGTGGAGTGTCATTTAATTTTAAATATTACTATCTCAGGGAGAATTCACTCTTAAATAAGATGACCTTGATTTCACCCTGGTGAGAGAAGGAGGGAAAACTCATCTCTTCCTTCTTTTCACTGTGTTTGTAACCAAGCTCTAAAACACAGCCACCTAAATGGTTAGACATTCTATATACTGAAAAATTCTGCCTGAAAACTGATACTTCATCTTTTGTGTCACATCTCTATGATCACAAGCTGCTGTAATGCAGAATCTTTTTGTAGTCTTTTCTTTTAAATAATTGAGAAGATCATTATGATTATAAAGCAAATGGATTATTAATTTTGTCCATTTTAGGGAATGCAATTTAGGTTTCCCAGAGAGGAATCTCGGCCTGTTTGCATCCCTTGAGTTACAAAAAAATTCAGAGGGAGTGCAACCAGCACTTGGGAGCTACTGAATCTGGACACTGTACATCTGGTTTTTAAGTAAATGTTGCGCTATGAATGACCAACTATTTAGTAAACTGGTAGTCCTTAGAGTGAGGCTACCAGGGGTAGCATGCTGTCTTTCTTGGTCTAAGCAATAGAGGAGGCAATGATATTTACATTTATGATTCCTCTACAAAGTTGACTAGGATGAATATATGTTATACTGTAGATTCTTTTTCTTTTTCTATAGATTCTTTTTTCTGTATTCATTTATTTTATTTATAGATCTAAAGTAAGGGTTATCCCATTAATTTGGTAGGGATGTTTTTTTATCAGAGTATAAATAGAAAGTGCGGGGCTTATATGTGTGCTTACTTTTGAGCAAGTGGTGTATTTTCACTTAGCCACTAAGCAAATATATATTTAGAGAAATGGCATTGATATGGGATTTATTTAACTTAAAAAAAAAATCCCTGTCAATTCATGGATTAACTCAGTTCTGCTGTTGAGAGAGAGGAGATAATTGATGGTGCTAATGATGATCATGTTTATTTCATGAAAACCAGTTGTTGCAAAAGGAATGAGGCATTTCCATGTGCCTTTTTTGAAATCTGTTTTACCCATATTCCTAGATATGGGATGAATTGTGGGTTAAATAATCTATCAACTGGGGAAAAGTGAACCATAAAGAATATGTAAATTTTGTTCTGAATTGACAGGCAACAGACTGGATTTTTTTGCTGTGAGATACCAAACTTTAAATTCAGGATTTCAGATAACAGTTAAGAAATCGATGTAGAGGTAGCACAATAATTTCCACAGGAGAAAGAAAAAAATGAAAAAAGCTTGCCTTTGTGTTATTCCTTTATATATTAAAGCAACTCTTTGTGAGTAGGAAAATAGAATGAAATAAAGTTCCTCTGTGCCAGCTGCAAAGTAATATGCTGTATTAAGTGATTTATCATATATTTAATATGTCCTATGTAGTTTGAGTATTTCAATGCAAATATGTACAGGCTGAAAATATTCCCTGATATATTTAGTATCATTATACTACTCGTAAAATGTCATATTTTTTAAATGTTTGTATTTCTTGACACAAATCTGTTCAATTTGCAAAGGCAAGTAGACTTTCTACATGGAAGACTTTGTTAACAGTTTTAATATGCCTTAATATTTGAATTGACTCACTTGGATACAGTTTTGCTTATCTAGTAAACAAAATGCTGACAGAGTTATAAATCATATCTCGAAATGGGGCCACTAACACCTGCTAACCCTTGCTTCTTTAATATAGAAGCACTTTCAAAGTAACAAAAATAAAATGGTGATAAACAAAGTTAATTTAATTTGAATAGAAATTAGAATTCTTAAAAAGCAAGCAAGCAAGATTAGAGTCACTTCTAGAGTCACAAACCACTCCTGGTGGTTTGTGACCTAGGTAGTATTGGTGGAGGTAGTAGCTCTTTGCTCTTTGGACTTTTTGCAACCTGAAAAGTCAATTGAGTAGCAACGGAGCAGATGACCAAAATCTGCTTCGAGACAACAAGCAGATTGGGTTTATTTGGTAAGACATTTGATTCTCTGATGCTCTGAACTTTTATTGAAAACAAAATTGAGCTCTTGAGATTGCAAAGGTGGTCTGGAAGATATTAAATCTGTGTAAACAAAGGAAGGAACTTTGAGGTGCTTAGATCCTATGATAATGGATGCAATATGAAATACTTGACCTGGATAGTGGTATCAAACCAAGCCTGAAGACAGCCTAAAACAATGGCTCGAAGCAGTTCCTGCTCATTTGAAAGAGATGTTAACTTTGAAGTTGAATGAAGATGTTGCCAACAGTGTTAGTTATTTCACTGCCAAGAAAGAGGTGAATGATCATGCTAGGACAATGTATTCTTCATACTTCCTCATTTAGCAATGGGATCAAAACAAATTCCATGTTTGGGGTCTGAATAAAAATTATCTTAAGTTCTTCAACTTAATATCCGAGGGTGGGATTAATTTCAACAAATTTTAGGTGCCTAGAGTTCTCACATCTACATCTAAGCTAGTCACCTGGGCTCCTTTAATATCACTTATCTCATCATAAATGTTAATGTTTAAAATAATTTGTTCCCTGGAATTCCCTATTCCCTCCTACCCCCACTATGTGGATGACCAGCTCTGATCAGATGTTCACAGCAGAGACAGTGACGAGGTAGGCTTGAGGAATACTTCACTGAAAAACTGCAATCAAAACCAGCTTTGTGCAACTGGAGATTTGCAGGGGGCAGAGGGCTTTTACAGTTAATAACTGTCACTTTCTTTCACTCGCCTGCCTTTAATAATAGCAGTTATATGTTAACTACCTCACAGATAACAGCCTGCCGAGTCCCATCTATACTTTGTTGAAGGAAAAAATAAAACCAAATTTAATTTGTAAAGGAGCCAGGCCTGAGCCAAAACCCCATGCTTCAGGTGAGGAAAAAAAAAAACAAGAGGAAAATGGATCTGCTGTTTTAAATAAACGTTGAGTGTGAATCAGACCTGTTGCTTGCTCTCAGCTTCACTGGTTAGACATTTAGGCTACTCTTTCCCTCTCTCAGTCTGCTCACTTTTTCTCTTTTGAAAGGACGAGAAAGAAAAGTCTGTAGCTACTGGTGAAATAGGAGGGAATCTATATCTTGACAGCTAATGGCACTTTAGGAGCCTTTTAGTGTAGGTATTATCAAATGCTGGAACTGAGGTTAGACGCTCCCAATGGTACTCACAGTAAACAAGTAAAATCTGTGCTTTTTGTCTTTGAAAATGGGACTCATTTACTTCAGCAGTGAGACGAAGTCCCTGTACTTCACACGGCTCAGCTGGAGCCCAGTCTGAAACATCATCAGAACATCCTGTCTGGCTGAGAGATGCATAAACACTGCTTACTGAATGGGATTTAATCTCACGTTGATCTTCACGCAGTTGGTGATACCATATGTTTTTGTGTTTTAATGGTTATCCTGTTTATCTCATCTTTCTGACTTAAGGCCAAATCCTTCTGTTGAATAGGTGCATTATTAATCCGAGCTGAAAATTAAACAACAAAAAAGGCTTAACCATTAAGAGCATGCATTAGTCTAAGTGGTCACATAATTCTGACTTAGCCTCATGTCCTCTCTGGATACTGCCTATCTTTCTTGGTTTTGCAGCTCCTGTACTGCCTGTTGCAAATTTATGACAAAGTTAGGCATTTAACTAAAGATGTTGTCTTTTTTTTCTGGATGATGTAGGCATATCCTTTTCATTGATTACAGTACAAATTCTTATCAGATCAGCAGAAGAAGGAAGAATTAAACTCTCTGAACGTGTACTCTTCAGGCTTGGCATCCTGTCCACTTTACCTTTGTGGTTATTTAGAAATGCTCTAAAAAAAAAAAAAAAATTTATGGAAAAAGCTGTCTTGATGTGTCACTAGGAGCATACTTCAGCTATATAGGTAAAATATTTTTTAAGTAGTTGGTGACTGAAACATTTGTTGTGGTTGAAGGAAATGCTGCATGCAAGAGCTACTGAAGTATTGGTCTATTTTCAATAACTTGTGAGAAAGCGAGTGAATGTTTAATAGGGAGCTGGATATAATTTCAGGCAGGGTTGCGGAAGATGCCATTTCCTGGCCTGTGGCTTTTGAGAGCACATGAATGACAGGGCAAATTCCTCCTTTGGCACTCGCATTTCATATATTGTTATATATTCCATATATTGATATATATTTCATGTATTTATAACCTAACTAAGTACCACCGTAGCAGATCTCTGTCACAAGAATTACGTCTTTTGCATATCAAATTGCTGTTTGTTTGTTTTGTCAGCTGTAGGGTATTAATAAAACATGTAAAATAAGTAAATTACTATAAACAGGAAAAAGTCTTAGACAAAACCCAGGTGTTTCTCCCATCATATTTCTCATCCATTCTCAAATGATTTTTTCACTTTCCTTCCTGTTTTGTTGTTGATTTTATGATTTTTTTTTCCTTGCTCATAACAATTTAGCTGAAATAGATACGTTTACCTGAATGCAAATCTGTAACCTCTCTATTTTCACTGGTTTTATGGCAATTATCTCATGTCCATCTTCTTTCTTTTTCACTTTCTTTTTAAACTATTTTTCTTGTGATCATGCAGGACTCAAAACAACAGAGCCACAAGGGTGGCTTTCCTTTTACATATCCTTCCAGATTTAGGGGTTTTTTAATTTCAAATAGTCTTTTGTTAAATTCTCTGATTGCAAACCAAAATAAATGCCAGTGCTTTTATTGTGAATTATTGAGGTTACAAGAACTTTAGAAATGAAACTGAAGTCAAACCTACCCATATTCTGATTGCAAAGTACATTTTCTATGGAAGGTCGAGATTGAAAATTACCTGACTATGAAGATGGAGCCTTTATTGTTCTTGTTCTTTGGAACGACTAGGGAAATAGCTGAGATCTCAAGAGACTTCTCTTGAAAGGGAAGAAACTTAGTTCTTGACAGGAGCAGAGTGTACCACAGAGCGAAGAGGTACAAATTTTCCCTAAATATCTACTTAAGGCCTGTAAAGGAAGGTCCCATGTGCCCTCATTTTTTGACAGTATAAACCTTTTTTTTTTCTTTTTATTTTTTAGTTTAGATAAATAGCAATAGGACAATAAGATACAGAATACTGAAGTAACACACAGAATAGTTATAGCCATAAAATTTATAAAAATTGTGTGTACTGAAGGATCAGATTTTGGGACTCTCCATTCCCAACAATGTGAGGAGAAAGGGAAAATAGTTATTTCATACTAATCAGGGGATAAGCAACATCTAACAACTGGAAAACAGAATCTATTTAAAAAAACCCACCCAGAAGTAGAAGTTGCACACAATATATTCACAATATATTTTTTTTTAAATGCATCCTTTATCTTAAAAAGCAGGGGGAGTCATTACAATGTTTACAGGAAAATTAAACTGCAGTACATAAATATTATATAGAAAAACATGTGGAGAAGGAGTTAGTCTGGTGCTTAACTGAACACTGTCCAAACCAGAAAAAAAATACATGGTTCTTTCCACAAGCTGGTTTGACTATCTGTCCTACAGTTCACAGGCCCTCATTCAGGAAGGTAGTTGAAGTAATCTGAGGAGTCTAAATAAAACTTAGAAACATATTTAAGTGCTTGCAGAACTGGGCCCCTTCTGATCAGCCATATTAAGATCCAGTCTTGGATTTTGCCCTTGTTTATTCCTATGCAACCAAAAGTTTAATTAAGTTAGTCATTGCTGGCAAACATAATGAAGATTGAATCTGGTTCCAAAAAAGGTTTGCCCTGTCATGACTGTTCAAAAATGTTACATTGTGGTGGGTGAAGCTTGATTTATTGTAAGAAAGCTCAACAGATTTGGACAACAGCCTCTGGACAAAGACCTGATGGAGAATGTGAAGTGTTAACTTTCACATGTTAAATTGCTTACAAAATATTCTGAGCATATTTGAGCTTATGATAGGCTTGAGGTTTTTCCTAAGCATTAAAACTTGTTCCTTGGAGGGAACAGATGTGTTTTTCAATGGTTGGCCAAAATTTCTCTCTTTACTTTGACAATTACTAGGTATTTCACACAGCTATATTGTGTTTTGTTATGGGCTTTTATTTTTTCTGCATTCTACTGCTGTTGTATGTGTAATGTTTTTATGTTTAACTTAGGTGGGCATGGGTAACAAGACAAAGAGAGTATGCAGCAAGATTAGTGCATCTATAAAATGCAGTTTAGTATCATAAATGTATTGGTAAATTTAAAAAAAATAATCTGATTTCAAAACAAACTGGAGGATACTAAACATGCAAAATTAAAAATCTGAAGGTCAATTAATTCCAAAAGCCAAGCATTCTTAAAGCTGACACCCATTTGATGTGCATTATTACACAGGCTTTCATTACGTCATTATATGGTTTTCTTTCTTTAGCTACTGCTTTTCATGTGGAGAGTGACCGAGTAATTGGTGCTGAACAAGGCATCGTCTTATGAATCTGTGCTTTATTTTGGACTAAGTTTTGTTTCCCCATGTGGCCACTGGTAAGTAGGCGGGAAAAGGTAATTCAGGGTCAAAAAAAAGAAAGAAGGAAGAGGCTTTAACAGGCAAGCAGGGGAGTTGGATGATGCAACTGATATAGCAGTAGCAGCCCAGGTTCTGAGGGAAGAAATGTGGATGGCATGCCAATGCAAAAGGCTGCTTTGAGCCCTCCAGGTCCCTGGGGGAGGATGAAGGATCCAGATTTGATCTGATGATTTTCTTTCAGGAAGGTCCTCTTCCTCATCAGGCCCAAACTGCTTACAACATAAGCAGCTGCCAGACACATGAACAGATGTGTGTGTGATCGAGGGCTTGGGAGCAGGATGACTGGTCACAGAGCTCTTCATTTAGCCCTCCTGACCTCAGCTTTCCGTATTCTCCCACTTTGATGGCTGGCAGGAGGAAAGGTTGAGAGTTGATGCCCCTGTGCAAGCAGGAAGCATTTCATGAGGTGTGCAAGTGCATGCAAGTGCAGTATTTTCTCTTCCTTTGTTAAAAAAAAATAATAATAAAAAGAAGGCAACTGGAGATAAATGGTTCCACCACGATCACCCCTGGCAAACGCCAAGGGTGGCTCAAGGGGAGGTGGAGAGCTGTCCCGGAGAGCAGCTCCCTGAGGACAGCGGCTG
>NW_010318343.1:30261-31692 GCF_000700745.2 Antrostomus carolinensis | reverse complement strand
GGGGGGGCTATGGGGAGATGTGGGGCAGGCAGTTTCCTGCTTTCACAGTGAAAATGTTCAGTAAGATCCACCACAGCCTGTTGTGGAGTGGGAAGCATAAGTCCCATCTTGGGCAAGATGGGGAGTCTGCTGCTGGGCTTTGTGTCTCTATCTGATGAAAGCACTCTGATTTTAAAGTACACTTCTGCCCTATCATGGTTATGGGTTTTTTTTCCAGCTACCAAAGTTGTTTGGCTTTTTTCCTGTCTTACCACTCCAGATTTTTAGGTCAAATCAGTTTATTAATAATCTTACCGTCGTGCACCAGAGCGATGTGGCCGTATCCAGGCTGCGGGCACTGCAGAGGAATGTTTTCAGACACAGAGCAGAAAAAGGGAACCTACAGCAAACACTGATTTTTCAGCACATTGTACAATTTATGCTTCATGACTGAAGCACGTGAAACAGCTGCAAACATGGAGCAAGCTGGGGTGTCCGTGTTTAGACATGAAACAACAAGGAATAATAACTTGAGGGTTTCAAAGCGAGAACACAAATGCCCCCTCCCTGGAAGTGTTGAAGGCCAGGCTGGATGAGGCTTTGAGCAACCTGGTCTAGTGGAAGGTGTCCCTGCTGATGGCAGGGGGGTTGGAACTGGATGAGCTTTAAGGTCCCTTCCAACCCAAACCATTCTATGATTCTATGATTTAATCCTCAATTTTCTTACCACTTTTCCTGCACACCAGTTGTACAGACACCTGCTTAACCTGTAGGCAAACATGTTGGCCAACCCTCAAGCACCAGGATCCCTGTGATCCAGAAAGCCTGAGCAGGGAGCTGGGGGTTGTTCAGTGCCTGGATGGGTGTGTAACCTGCTCTGGAGAGTAGGAAGTGTGTCCTCTTGCTCTGCTGTTTCCGAGGGCATCACGTGCTGCCTTTTTGTTTCCTGCTAGGCTGGTATTATAGAGGAGATGCTGGAGGACACCTTTGAAAGCATGGAGGACCAGGAGGAAATGGAAGAGGAAGCCGAGATGGAGATTGACAAAATCCTTTTTGAAATTACAGCTGGTGAGTTTGTGTGTGTGTTTGCCCAGAGCAGAGCCTTGCCCCTGCTCTGTTCCATAACACAGCAGTTCAAACCTTCATCTCCTCTGACGTGGCTGTGCCCTCCCAGTGCTGTTTCTGCCGTTGCTAATGGGCAGAGCGCTCTGACAAACTGGTTTCTCAGGGAACACTGGCTGGGAAGGCCGGTGTGGTTCAGTAAGGCGTGAGTAATGTGTATCAGCTGATGTCTGTGCAGTTCTGTAGCTGAGGCTTTACCAGATCAGTGTTTGTCTGTACAGTGGATCCTCTTAACGAGGTGAAACTTGTGTGATTGACGAGACACACTGTTGTTCATGGAGCCAGGAAATAAACTCAGCTGCGTTGCTTTGAGTCTTAAGCTGTGTTGTG
>NW_010318343.1:19493-30234 GCF_000700745.2 Antrostomus carolinensis | reverse complement strand
GCTGTGGCGTCTTGAGTTGTTGGAAGGAAAACAAACACAAAGCAAAACAAACAAACTAAAACCAAAACCCAACTTCTGCCTTACAGCTCATGAATTAATGATCTATGGTTTGAGTTATTTGACTTAGATAATGTTTCCAGTGCTCCATACCTGAGTTTCTTGTGACGTGGTGTGACAAGTGTTCAGTCCTGGAGCTGTGTTCAGCTGTAACATGCTGAAAGCTCCTGCCCTGCTGTTACCTTGTCCCTGCTGCTGGCTTGTTGCCCTCTCTTGTTTCTCACATCCTGCTTTGCCTTTTGCATCCCATTTCCTGGCTGGGAGCAGCTCCCTTCCCACTGGGTGGCTGTGGGAATGGGTGAGCAGTGGGGCTGGGGGAGCTGCTCCTCCCCAGCAGGCTCAGGAAGGGCAGACAGGTCAGTAGGGCTGCACCAGCCAACAGCCCAGGGCTGATCGAGTCCAGAGGAGGCCACAAAAATGTTGAGAGGGCTGGAGCAGCTCTGCTGTGAGGACAGGCTGAGAGAGTTGGGGCTGTTCAGCCTGGGGAAGAGAAGGCTTCAGGGAGACCTTATTGTGGCCTTTCAATACTTGAGGGAGCCTACGAGAAAGATGGGGACAGACTTTTACTAGGGGCTGCTGTGATAGGACCAGGGGTACTGTTTTTAATTTAAAAGAGGGGAGATGTTGACAGTGAAGGTGGTGAGACACTGGCACAGGTTGCCCAGAGAGGTGGTAGAAGCCCCATCCCTGGAAACATTCAAGGTCAGGTTGGATGGGGCTCTGAGCAATCTGATGTAGTTGAAGATGTCCCTGCTCACGGCAGGGGGGGTTGGACTAGCTGACCTTTAAAGGTCCCTTCCAACCCAGACCATTCTATGATGAAGTCAAACAGTTCTTGTGTTTGACCTCTACCAGAAGTGACAGGTTGAATTATTTTAAATATCTGTACCTGAAAGCTGCTAATTATTAACTGAAGCCCCAACACACGCTAACGAGCCTCTTTGTTGTTTGCAGGGGCCTTGGGTAAAGCACCCAGTAAAGTCACAGATGCTCTTCCAGAGCCTGAGCCCATGGGAGCGGCGGCTGCTGTCGATGAGGAGGAGGACATTGAAGCCATGCAGTCGCGGTTAGCTACGCTCCGGAGCTGAGGAGGGAACACGTGTACAGTTTGCCTTTGTTTGTTGTTTGTTTGTTTGTTTGTAGTGGGAGGTTCTGTCCTGCCTTCAAAATGCAAAACTTAATATGTGAGAATATTTTATGTAATATATATTGTTGGGTTTTTTTCCTTCCTGGGGAGTGTCTTCTCCAAGAAACGACTGTAACATACCTCTTGGGGAGTTCAGGCTGTAGCTTATCGATTATCGTAGCGGTTTCCATTCAGCTCGTCTCCCCTGCGAGAGGCTGTGGTGAAATGGCAATGGTTGGTGTCATGTTCTATATTTTCAGATATAAAGTCCTGAAATACATTCTTAGCTTCAAGTAGCATCATTCCCTAAAAGGCACTTTTGGCTTAATCTGCTACAAAAAAACCTTCACTGGTAAGATCTTGGTTTTTCTGAATCACTACAAGTTTTATTAAAGCTGCTTTTAACAGTTGCTCCTGTGCATCAGTTTAGTTTGCATCACTTCAGCCTCTTTTCACAAACAATATCCACCTCTAACTGCTCCCTCTTGGGTTTAGAGCAGCTTTTTTTTTTTTTCTTTCCCTTTCTTTAGCACACTGGGGGCCTTCACAGCATGGGTAAAGAAAAACTTTCAGTTCAACAGAGCTGGAAGAGCAGCTATTTAACAGCTGCTCTAGGTTTCCAGACCTGCACAAGCTCTTCCTTCTGATCTTGGCCACTTCCAGCAGCTTTTTTTTATCATTTCTCACTCCAAGACATACTCCTAAAAGGCACATGGCAGTCCTGCCACCTCTGTGCTTCACAGGAGCTGACTCAGAGCACCCCTGGGAGCAGGCAGAGGGGATAACGCACCCTCAGTGGTTTTGCTTTCTTCTCCATCAGTTGTGTCTCTCAGGGAGCAGGAGAGGGCAGCTGAAGCACTTACAGCTGAATGGAGAGGAGCATTTAGGGCAGGATTAACCTCCCTGCTTGGGGGGAAGGCAGCACACAGAAGGCAAAAGCCACATCTTCTCTACCCTGCACCACATGAGGGAAAAAGGAGCCCAGCTGGGGAAGAGAGCGAAAGCTCCAAGAGCCCATCTTAGCACAGCATAAAGGTGAGTCCCCGCAGTACTGCACCACAAGGGAGGTTCACTTCAGATACCTTCACATTTCAGTAGTCACTCCCAGTGGCACATTTTTAAGGTCAAAGGAGAGGTGTGTCTCCTCTCAAGGGAAAACATGAGGCAAAACTAATGTCAATAAGCAGTTTGCAGAGCGAGTGTCCACTGTGTCTCTCACTGGAATGTGTCAGTGCCCCAAGGGCCTCACAGGCAAAGGAAAGAGTTTTGAATTTTAAGGAAGACTTACCAAGAGAAAACTGAGTCTGTAAATAATTGTATTCCAGCAGCAAGGGCAGAGGAACAGACAAGGCACGGGGATACCTGGATGGTGCCCAACAACTTCCAGTTCCAGCCGTAAAAAGCAGGGAGGGGCCAAGCCCTGTGCACCTTCATGCCAGTGAGCAGCAGAGTAACCCTGAGGCCTCAGGGCTGTGCACTCAGTTGCAGAACTCAAATTCAAGCCTTCAGTCTCCACCCTAAATGTCATGAGAACAGGCAAATGGGAACATTTGCTTCTTGTGGTCTTAAAAAAATCCAAAGAGGATGGATCAAGAAGGGGAAAAAAAAAAAAAAGGCAGCTGAAGAGTCAGTAAATGGGGTTGATAACAACTGCAATGAGAACACTGAACAGCAGCACCTTGGGAAGAAAGTTCAAAATCCAACTTCAACAATGGGGCTTTTCATACCCATGTGTGTACGGAAGACCAGGGTGACTCATTCCTTGGCTGGGAGGTCAGGCACCTGTACAGCTCCCCACAGACACAGGTGCTCCAAGCAAGGCACCCAGACTGCTCTAGTGCACTGACTGCAAGAACAACATCCAGCTGAAACGTTGCCTTCAAGGATCCTGAACTAGTCCAAGCACAGAATGTCACACGAGGGTTTATGTCTTCTCCTTACAGCATCCAGCTGAAGCCCTGAGAACAGGCCAGTGTTTGCTGTCAGCTGGAGGCCTCAGCAGGCAGAGGTGGGGGGCAGCTCTCACCCACCACAGCAGAGCTGTGCAGTGCATCAGCAGAGTGCCAGCTTGCAGTGTAAGCCCAGGGAGCCAGAACATTTCCCTGCCCAAGGAGAACACAGCCCATGTGCTGCCTCAGCCCCCAGCCAGCATTAGGGACCTCAGCACAGGCACAGCCAGCTGTGAACAGTCACCCAGAGATCTGCAGGTCTGACCCAGGGCAGGACCTCCTCTGGAGCAGGACACTGCAGACCAAGCCAGGCAACAACCACACATCAACAAATTTATCATCATTTCAGTTGCTGTGGGCACCTGCTTCTGGAAGGAAGCAGATGTACCTCTTCACAGCAGACACATGAGCCCAGTTTATTCTACCTTGATTAAATCTTCTCCCTGCAAGTCACTGCAGTCCCAGCTCCACTTCAGATCCCAAGGGATGGATAAGAGGGAGTTTCCCTGAGAAAATACTGTCACCTGAGACAGAACAGTTAATGCTGATCCTCAGTAGCAGGTGAAGTACCACAGGGAGGGGAATTTACACAGAGTTAGTCACTTTGTTACATGAAGTTCAGAAAAGTGACTTTTGGGTAAGTAGGAGGTTCCCCCTCACCTGGCTCTTCCCAATATTTGGTGCTGGAAAGGGCACCAAAGAACAGAAGGTTCCTTTTATCTCAGTGTGTGCTGTTAGACAGGAGATGTGCTTTTCCACTCTCAACCTCAGTTTTATGGTATTTTCAGTCCTTCTCTAAGTAATACAAGTTACATAGCGATAAAGTAAGTATTAAGTAGTTACTTCTGAGTAACAGAAGTGACTAACTTAGAGTGACACGTGTGCTATTTAAGACTGAAGCTGCAGAACTCATTTGATCCAGACCATAGTACTGGCAGTGGCTGAGAGCAGTGGTCAAGTTAAGCCACACTTTGGTTAACCAAAAAAAAGGCAGCTATAAACAGCTCTGTTCCTAAATCCCATACCTGAAGCCTTCAGATACTTTAAAACCCAGTATGAACAGTATATGATACATCATTTTCTTTTGCATTTCAAAGCACTGCATCTGATTAATTACATTTTAAAGAGCCAATTGAAGAAGCTAGGCAAGGAACAATATCTGAAATAGAAGAATTTTATGTAGACCATTCAGTGTTAAAAACCAGAGAATCAAACATCAGTTCAAATTAAAGAGCAGTTTCAAACAGAAGACATTTGATTAAAAGTTTCTTTTAACATTTAGAAATTTAAATACATTTACCTAAAGATGGTTAACCCCCATCTCTATGTTACTATACAATAGCTTAAAGCTACTTTTAAATGCTAGTTCTATGTTAACATGAAATTCTAGAACCGCATTCTTATTTTTTCTGTAAATTGGTTATTAAATTGGGTGACTCTGTACTTCCTCCCACCCCAAAATACATTTTAAAAATTGGAGCTTTACAATATCTTGAATAATTTCTTTTTTTTTTTTTTTTTTCTTCTTCTTTTCAAATGAGTAATTTGGAATAGTTCCCGACAGTTCTATAGGAGGTATTTTGTACAGTTTGGAGAGCAACTCCATATAAAGTTCTATTGCAACTGAGCATTCACAGTATGCCACAGTCCATACATATTAACTACATATACATATCAGGTTTGTAAACATTGGAAGAATACACAGAACATAGTACCACGATCCTCTGGTACTGCTGAAAGGAAGATGAGGTAACATTCATATAATCTCATAGTCCACAGAGGTCCTGACTGAGTAGTTAAAACAGCTGCCAACGCTTCTGTTTCATAGTGTGTGGTTAAGGCTTTCTACGTCACGGTCTGCTAAGGCTGGATTCATTTGCCCTCAGTATCCCAACCGCATCTTTAACAGCGTGGTATATGACATTCTTCACCTAGGAGGAAAGGAAAAGGCACTTAGTTGGACAAGTAAACAGCATGGTTAGGGTCAGGCTGGAAGCCTCCCACATAAAGAAGACACCTGCACGACTTCCCTACTTCCCCCACACCCCCTGCAGCTCTCCTTTCGGTTTCAACACGCTCATCTGCACAAGCTTGGCTTAAAGCACTGACTTGTGAAAATAAGGTTCAAATTCTAACAGGGTACAAACCAACCCTGTAGCTTGAGGAGAGTATTGCAAGCTCAGCTAGAGGGAAAACAAAAGAAATGGAAGAAAGATAGATTTCAAAAGAATCTGAGGAGAAGCTTCAGAAGGGTTCCTCAAAACTACTAAAAATTGGTAACAATTCAAAGCCTATGGAAATTCCTCAACAAGGTCATGGAACCACAGAATGGTTTGGGTTGGAAGGGACCTTAAAGCTCATCCAGTTCCAACCCCCCTGCCATCAGCAGGGACACCTTCCACTAGACCAGGCTGCTCAAAGCCTCATCCAACCTGGCCTTCAACACTTCCAGGGAGGAGCAGCCATGGCTTCCCTGGGCAACCTGGGCCAGTGTCTGACCACCCTCACAGGAAAGAATTTCTTCCTCAGATCTCACCTCAATCTCCTCTTTTCCAGTTTAAAGCCATTTGCAATACAACTTTATTGAATGCATGAAAGCTGATCTGAACACAAAGCAGCTTGGGTTGTGCAGACACATCCCTTATGGGTTTGGTGAGGGTTGTTTGTTGGTTTTTTGGTAGGTTTTTTCTGAAAGGGTCAAGAGGCACAGGGTTCATCTCGAGCATTTTAAGTTACCTGCAATTTATCTTCATGGTTCGTATGCGTATGCGACAGATATCTAAATTCCTGAGTGAGCCAGAAGCAATGTTTGACATGCTCTGGGGATACAAAGTCTTCTGCAACTTTAATACAACTGTACAAATTATGAACCTAGAGAGAACAAACAAGCATTAGCCATGTGCTCAAAGGTCTGCCCCAGTGGTCAGGCTGTAACAGCGCCCCTGGTCCTTGCCTGGTGTGGAGCTCCTGCTGGAATGAAAACTACATCTCCTAGAAACTGTACAATAGCCCAGCCTTGAACTCCGTACTCCTGATGAAGACGTTTTCTTAGCGATCGGTCCAAGTACCAGCTCTGATCATGAATGGGATCGTGATCTACGGGGTTTTCTTGACCTTGTTCTTCTGCAACCTGCAAAGCCACAAGAAGACAGGTGTGAGGACATACCAGTCTCACTGGACCATCCAAGATGTACCTGTGGTATTCCATATGCACACAGGCCAGGTAGAGTGACATGTACCGTGTGTTCAGGTCTAAGAGTTACACAACCAAAGGTCTGGATTCTTATTCAGTCCTTTGTTTGTCGAGGTCACATCATTTCTCAGTCCCTTTTGCTTCCCAGATGCATTGCACAGGTAGATATAAGAAATATAAGTTCACCCAATTTACAGGGAGGAGAAGCAGAAGGGGTGACTCGTGTTCACGGTGGGAACCACTGTCTTACAGCATCAATACTCTTACAGTACCACAGCCTGGAACTGGGAAAAACCATAGTGAGTGCCGTATTCAGCGGGTGCCTGCCCTGAGGCCAGCCCTAGTCAGTGTGCTCCCTGACCAAAACAGAGGATACTAACTAGATGTTCAGGAGAAACGAGTCTGGGAGGCACAACAAGCACTTCAGAAAAGAAATTTGTGAGCCATGGGGAGACAATTGATGAAAAAAGTTCCAGTATAAATCCAATTTGCTGTGGCAGACATTTCCATCCAGGACCACAGCCCAAAAACTCATCTGGGAGGAGATCAACAGCTTGGTTCTACTGCAAGACAAGCTGCTGAAAAGCCTCACACCTGCAGGCAAGTGTGCTACAAGAGACCAAGAAGAGGTGTGAGACACAGATGCCAAAACACCAAAGTGTATCAAGGTCGATATCATGTTTTATCAAATAAGATTTGTTCTGTGTTAACACTAAACAGATCTGCTTCTGCCCGAGACAGCAGTCAGGCCCACAAGGCCAACAGCTGTTCAGATCATCCCGTTTATCCTTTCAAACATCAACATGTTAGCTCCTTCCACTTTCAGAGCACCACAGAAGTTCCAAGAACTCTGTACCATTTCTGGTGAATCTAAATACTGAAACAAGCCTCTTTCCTCTATTAAACCTTTTACACCCCACAAACACACCACCCAAAATACCTCAGGCTCTTCCCTTCATCCAAACCTCAAAGGTACAGGGGAAAAAGAGGCAGGAAAAGGGAAAGAACAAGGGAGAGCTTTACACACCGTGCATTGCTCTACCTCAGGCTCTTCCCTTCATCCAAACCTCATAAAGGTACAGGGGAAAAAGGCAGGAAAAGGGAAGGAACAAGGGAGCACTGTGTATTGCTCTGACATTTCCCAAGAACATCTCACATGGATCTAGTTTAAGATTAAATTGTTTTTCTCCTTAAATCTAAACCAGCTTTTTTGTTCATTACACAACATCATCACCTGTGCTATAGGAAGTGTGGGCAAAAGCAGCTTATCTACCTACAGGAAAACTTCAAGCTTCAACTTGCTGCCCTCCTCAGATCCTACAAGATTGATGGCACACAAGAAATTTTGTCTTGGATACAACTCAAGTTCATGAGTTTCCAGAACAACTGGGACAGAAAGGAGGAGAAAGCCCAAGGACAGGTGTTTGCAAGGCTCCAGAGACAGAGCAGTTTAGGATGTAAGAGCTTTACCTTCTTAAGGAATTCCCGGATCTTCTCTGTATCTTTAGCAGCGTAAATGTGCCACAGAGCTCCAGGTTTTTCACGACTTTCAGTAAAACGCTTAATTGTCAACTCATCAGAATCACCATCTTGTATGGTTTTAAGCACTTCTGTCGAGAGTAAACATGAGTGGTTACACTAAAGACCCTTCCCTCCAACCACAGAAATAACCCCCCCAAGAACACAAGACAGACTTTACCCTCTTCTTGATCAGCCTGGCCCTTGGGGATGCCCACATACACCATAACGTTTGCTGCATCAGACACGTCTAAATGAAGGTTTGTTGTGCCATATTTTCTATCCTCTGGTGTTATCAAGCCTGAAACAAACAAACAAACCCATTAAAAGAAGAGCAGCAGGTACATTAGTAAGATAAAAAGAAACCCTGTGCCACTCTCAGCAGCACTATCTGAAAAGACCAGAGCGCTTTTATCAGCGCATTATTCCAGTACAGCAATATACTTCAGATCCAGGACCTTGCCCCATCTTGTTTGCATCTTCCCAGGTGATTAGTTTACAGGATGACACACTGATCTGTATCTACACCTAGTCTGCATGATTTACAAAAATTCCTGCTAGAAGAGGCTTTCTGTAACAGCTTAGAATAATAAAGTATGCTCAGAAACAACCTCTTGATCACTCTAAAAGGCAGCTGCTACAGTATTTGCTAGACACAGTCTCTTTACTGGCCATGATCCTCCTTCAAGTTTGAAATTCCTTTTAAATGACAGCAGATGAACCAGTCGTGGAAAGAACTGCTCTAGAAGAGATTAAAAACTAAGTGATACAGCCCAAAAAAGGAGAAGTAACAAAAGTGACACAGCCAGAAGTAGCAAAACAACAAATTCAAGTGGCCAGCTATAGGAAAGAGAGGCTGTGTATACACACGTGCAGCAAGTCCATTGGAAGACTGAGAATAAACATTATTGCCTTGAACCCACCTGGACAAAACACATTTAATAACATCACAGAATGCTCTGGACATCACTAGTACCTATAAATGAGCCAAAATTAAGTTTTCAGATCAATGGGATTAATCAAATTGTCTACAACAGCAGGGATTAATTTAATTTACAGTAAAATTTAATTTGAATGTGTGGACAACATGATCTTTAGAGTGAAAAATTCCTCACCGTATGCATTGTACATCTTGGGGCCCAAATCTGGTCGTACAAAATAGTTGGGAAGTCGAGAAGCAAGGTTGAGTTTGCCTCCTCTCCTAGTGTATTCTGGCAAGGGAATATTTTTCATCAAATCATCAAACCTAAAGCAATACAGCACAATTTAATGTTAGGAACTGATTAAAAAAGCCAACTAAAATAGATTGCAACAGAAGCTTTCTTCAGACACAAAATTGTATTCCTTCCCCCGAGGGGTTTACTGGATACCACAAAAAGGAACAAAACGAGCAAAACACAGGAATATAGCAGATAAAGGAATTTAACTGCTCTGGTGTAATGCTATTTCCTTGTGTAATCATCTCAACTAATATGGAATAGGAAAAAAATCAGAATACTTAAATAGGTTTGGCAAAAAAAAAATAAGCTTTAACCCAACTTAAGATTTAAAAATGCCCCAGGTTTTTAGGAAGCTCCCAAAGTTTAACCAATCATTACTAATTTTAGGTACTTGCTTTACTTGGCAGTAAATACAGTGAGCTACATAAACATTTATCAGAAAACTTGTTGAGCATTTCCAGCTCTGTCAGGCACCTCTGAGAAACAAAATGGTTCACGTGTGACCAGCTGCTTCTCAAGGCAGAAGCAGGTGTTAAAACCCAACGGAATGTTTTCCTACATTCCATTGTTTTGGGGATGTACCACACAAATGATGAAGAGTTTCTTTGTAAATTCATACCGAGAAGGCATCATATCTCTGAAGTCTTCTCCTGGAGGCCAGTCTTTAAGCTTCAACACCATTGGCTCTCCTTCTTCTGTCCTCAGGCGACCTATCATCAAATAGTAACAAGTCTTTAATAGTTGTACAACTCAAAATCCAAAGAATCAAGACAAAGAAATTCTTGTCTTAGCTTAAAATCACGAGAGAACAAGTAACAGAAAAGCAAGGTGTACGTGAGCCTTCCAGCTCCAGCTCTTCTTGCCCCAAGTACCAAATTCCCTAAGTTTCCATCACCCAAACTGATGCCACAGCAAGGATCCATTCTAGGTGAAAACAAACTTTTTCCAGGAGAAGGGAAAACAATGTCAAGCCTCATGCTTGTCTCCCCTAAACCTATTTTTATACAAAATAACTTTAGATCCTTTAGGAACAAAAGGCACCTGCAAGTTAAAAGAGCAGAATCCAGACACCTCGTCAACACCAACCCCAGCCGTGGTTTTTCATAAAGTTTCAGTCAGATGAGAACAAAGCTGACAGGTGAACCTACTTGCTAAGAATTATCCCAAAGTTTCTCAGAGAGCTTCCCCAAAAGACTAAAGGCTGCCAAACATACTCCTGAAGGAGAGTCCTCCACAGGGCTGACGTTTCTATCCAGCCCACCATCCCACAAGCACACATGGTGGGAATACATGGCAGACACACTGTCCACGATGGAGAAAAGAGGAACGGGATGAAGTTCAATAAGGGCAAGTGTAGGATCCTGCACCTGGGGAGAAATAACCCCAGGCACCAGGACAGGTTGGGGGGTGACCTGCTGGAAAGCAGCCCTGCAGAGAAGGACCTGGGAGCACTGGTGGATGACCAGTTATGTCCTTGTGGCCAAGGTGGCAAGTGGTATCCTTGGGTGCATGAAGAAGAGTGTGACCAGCAGGTCGAGGGAGGTTCTCCTCCCCCTCTACTCTGCCCTGGTGAGGCCACATCTGGAGTGTTGTGTCCAGTTCTGGGCTCCCCAGTTCAAGAGAGACAGGGAACTCCTGGAGAGAGTCCAGCAGAGGCCACAAAGATCGTTAAGGGGCT
>NW_010318343.1:0-19215 GCF_000700745.2 Antrostomus carolinensis | reverse complement strand
AGATGTTCAAAACCCACCTGGACACTTTCCTGTGCAACTTACTCTGGGTGAACCTGCTTTGGCAGGGGGGGTGGACTGGGTGATCTCCTGCGGTCCCTTCCAACCCCCACCATTCTGTGATAAGCTTGGAGCATTTTTTTTCACTGCTTCAGGATGGCAAATTTTTTCTAGGGCAGGATTATTGCTGCTGAATATTTTACCTCTCAGAACAAAAATTCACACTACTTACTTGAAATATCTTCAAATCCATCCCAGAAATCTCCTACAGTAGCTCCGGTGATTATTTCATTAGTCCTGCAGTTAACCAGATCTACTTCCTGTTGGCCAAATTCCTTTCTAAAGGATTCTGGTCTCCAGAGGTCTGCATTTAATTTGTGATGCACTCCTGAAAGCATTACAGGCTATGAAGAAGAAGAAGAAGAAGAAGAATATATTCTGAAGAATTTTTAAACACCATAAATTCCAAATCCAAACAGAACAGGGTAATGCATAGAGCATACTGAACATGTGAACACAGGCACCTTGTGAACACTGCATTATCCAAAACAAATGCTCAGCCTGCCTTACCAGAATTATGCTGTGCATTTATTTCAAGTTAAGAGGCAGCTTTGTATGCAGATCCCCAAGTTCAGCAGTGTGGAAACTGATTTCAAACAGTAAAATATACATCCTTTTATCCAAGGATCTAACACTGTTCCTGTAGTCCATTTTATGAAGGTTTAGCTTATCACTGCAGGAAGTTTGTTACCTGCACTTCAATTAAGGGTCAAAGCACATGAACTGAAAATGGAAAGAAAAAGCAGAAAAACTTCAGTACCTGTCCCTGCTTCCAGCACTCCCTGAAGACATTCCAATTACTTTCATTGTTGGGATCTTGAAGACACAGCAAACGGTTATCACACAACCAGTAGTGAGGTGTATCAAAGCCCATTATCGTAGGCTTTATAGTCAACCCTTGAGGTTTCTTAGGCAAGTCTGTAACGGTTCTATTTTGCACCAGGGAAGCAAAAATGTCATCAAGGATTTTGGGTGTACTCTTGAGTCCATTGTCTGTCTGATTAAAAAAAAAAAAACACAACAAAAAAACAAAAAAAAGCTGGTGACTTTTCTGTTACCTTGTCCTGCAGACTTTAAACAAGATATTTGCTATTTGCAAAATTTTTCACTTGAGCTCACAATCACACAGAGAAACAAGAGTCTGCAGAACTTTGCTGTCTAGAAACTCACCATCATTAAGTGCCAATGCCATTTCTGACACTTTGTCTACAGCATTTGGCCTACAAAGTCCTGCTCTGATTTACATTTTGGCAACAATGTGGAAAACCATGAAATACAGCATGGAGCAGGAGTTTATATCAAAGAACAGCAAGGCAGTTTCCTCAAGGAACTCTCAAGGCCAATATTTTAGTCCACCATTTTAAATTCACATCTAGAAAAGCAAAAAAAGCCCAGGAACATCTCAACTGAACCAGTCTGCAAACAAGGCATGAGAGAGTCACATAGAATCACAGACTGGTTTGGGTTGGAAGGGACCTTAAAGATCATCCAGTTCCAACCCCCCTGCCATCAGCAGGGACACCTTCCACTAGACCAGGTTGCTCAAAGCCTCATCCAGCCTGGCCTTAAACACTTCCAGGGAGGAGCAGCCACAGCTTCTCTGGGCAACCTGTTCCAGTGTCTGAC
Source organism: Antrostomus carolinensis (assembly GCF_000700745.2). NCBI lineage: Eukaryota > Metazoa > Chordata > Aves > Caprimulgiformes > Caprimulgidae > Antrostomus > Antrostomus carolinensis. The sequence continues at coordinate 17,532 of NW_010318343.1, read as the reverse complement.
CACCCTCACAGTGAAGAACTTCTTCCTAATATCTCATCTAAACCTCCCCTCTTTCAGCTTAAACCCATTTCCCCTTGTTTTGTCATTAACTGCCCTTATGAAAAGTCCCTCCCCAGCTTTCTTGTAGCCCCTTCAGGTATTGGAAGGCTGCATACCAGAGAATGTTTTTCCTTCCATCTATAAGTTCCTTGATGCTTCTCTTTTGAGTCTGATGGACATGCCAATCAATGCACCTGCCAGACACCAGCCTAAGTAAATTCATCTGTTTATCAATTGGTTCCAAATCCCTCACACCAAGCAAGACTTGCTGAAGGCACCACTAAACTGCTACTCTAGAAAGCACTGACTGGTGCACTGCAACACAGACACTGGATTGAAGACAGAATTTTACCTACTGTGAACTTCTACCAAGTGTCTGTGGAAGCTGTTCACAGGTTTAGGACAGCAGTCTAAGCCTGGTATCAAGACAAACCTGTAAATCAAAATTTTTCATATACCTTTCCTCCAGAAGAGTTGAGCAGGTTCCGCAAGAACCCCGTGTTGTTGTTGCTCACGGGTGTTAATATTGCACTGTTGAATGTCTGCAGGGCAGCAGGAGGTTTAGCTAAACTAGGGAGTGTCTGAAGAGGTTTGTTTTCATTCTTTGAAATAGGTATGAGGAGTTTCTCTGAAATGAAGAAAAGAACACATTTGAGAATGAAGCAAGGATTTATCCTCTGAACCACAAGCATATGCTTTGGATTTTTATTTTTTTAAGAAGATACTCCTATATGCATATGTATATATAAGCACACATATCTAGATATCTCCTCTCAATACATGAAGATGAAATACTTTTGCTTAACTTTCTTCAATACTCTGAAGGTTTTAAAATCACACATTCTAAAATAAATACATTCTCAAACTGAATTTTCAGGAATATTTGCACCAATGTGGTATTAATCCAGTTTTTAAAAAAGAATGTGCTAACTGCCAGGTCTTACTCCAAGTTATTGCCATGGACTAGTTTTGCAGTGCAGGCACTGAATGCCCATCCCAGCAGGCAGATTACATCATTCTCAACACAAGATATTGCTGGGTCTGATCTATTTTCTTCTGACAAACAGCCACAAAGCGTTTACTCTTCACCGGTTCTGCACATACCTTTGTTTTCTTTATTCACGTTTCCACTTGTTAGGTTTGATAACCAACTTAATGAAGGAGAAGTATTTACTGAAGCAGTTTGTTTACTTCCAACTGCTGACTTCAGAGGAGGATCATGTGTAGTGACTTGTGGGCTCAGGACAAAGCTGTTTTGTTGAAGGCTGGCCCTCTCTCCAGGTACCAAGTTCTGAAAAAACAAAGTGAGAACTTGATTAGACACACGCACACTCTACTCAGAAAGGGGAAGCAAACAATAAAATGTCCAAACTTGGGACAGTTTTTTCTCAATTCTTGGGGAAAAAAAAAGTTTTTCCCTTCAAAAAAATATCTGATCTCCACAAGAGGTCAGCATTTCATCTCAGTATCGGCCAGAGATGACAATCCAGCGGGATTCATAGAAATGTTTAGGTTGGAAAAGACCTTTAAGATCATCAAGTGGATCCAATTCAGGGTCCATGACCCCTCAAGACAAGCACAGGAAGCTGAGTTACCCAGGTGCCTTTTCTGGGACTGCTTTGGGAACCAAATGCACTTTTAACAGCAGTGCTCTCGCAACTCTAGTGACAGCTGATGTTCAGACCAGGGCTGAGCTGGAGGTCTAGTTCAGTAGACTGAAACAAATATGTAGCACTCCTCTAAACTTTTATCTTACAAAGGTGGCAAAAGTCCACTCACCTGCCAGGCATATGAGCGCAGCACTGGCCTGGCCAGCACAATCCAAGCACAGAATCCCTGCACATCTCCTGTGTGGTTACTTATCCACTCGTTTGGAGGGTCTAGGTAACAGGCTAACCAGAACTGCTGCTTTGGCCTGGGACTTCTGCAAGACTGAGTAAATTTCTTCTCTCTGTTCAAACACTTTCCAGTCAAGAAATTACTCTGCACTGGGTTTGCCTATTGCTACATTTATTTCATCTCCTAATGGCTGCTGATGCTTGGTAAGGATTACAAACATGACATAACAGAAAACACTTCAAACTGTAATAAGCTTACCCTCACACAACCAGTGCAGTACCTTATTTTACAGAAAGAGAGGTACAGATAAATTCCAATGCAGCTGTTTGTCCAGGGTCACAGAGGAAATCAAGAAACAGAAGCCTGAAGCTAGGTCAGTCATAGGCTAACTTTTGACTCACATGACAATCTTCCCTCCTTTTAACACTTCACAGTATTTTTTGTCTCTTCTGTTGATTACCAACACCAAAATCAAGTTTTACACTGCTTTTTACACTTAAGAGAACACATATACTCTCAAAATAAGTTTACAAATAAGCATACCACAAAATTAAAATTGCTTAATTCAGCTGGTTTCTTGCAAGATCCTACAAACCTAAGCCATTAATTTGTGCTCTATTTTCAAAAGCAAAAAAACACTACATCCATCTACCAATAAATATATGATGGGGCTTTTTTGGGGCTTTTTTTGTTTGTTTTAATATAATCAGCAAACTTCCCAGCAAGATTCCCAGAGAAATCAGTGCTTCTCCATACTGCTCTAGCCCTCACTATTTCAGTCATGTTTAGTCTTTTATTAATTCCAGAGCTCTCCCACCCTAGTGATTCTTTTAGATGCTGCATGCATTACATCTCCAGGACCCAAGGGATAGCCTACACTTTGCAATTATTCCCACTAGTCTATTCTTAAGACTCTTCTCCTCATCTGATTCTATTTTTGCTCTTATAAATTGTCAAGAATAGATCACTTACTGAGGCATCAGCGTGTCAAAGGGACCCAATGGCATTTTCCCCAAAACTTAAAAGGGAACTGAACCAGAAAGATTAATACTGAACACAAATTTTTGAACAAAACCCTACATGGTGGGGTTATCAGGGGTGGTCAGGATTGGCACAGCTACAAAGTCAATTACTACTGGCTTCAAACATGGGTAGCAGACTGAGGCAAACCATACTGCACAGACATAGTGTGAGACAGCAGCAATACCTGTTTCGAATCCTCCTTTAGAGTTGGCTTTGACAGTGCTTTGAACTGCTTATTTGCACAAGGACAGTTTGCCTTTATTCCCCATTTTGTTCTTACGGAGTGAACAATATCACCAACATCGTACAGAGCTGAAGGAAGAGAGTCATTAGTGAGCTCACAGGTAATTAGAACATCCAGCATTCCATTATAATTTTAAGAAACTGTGTATGCCATGTAACCCAACAATAGTACACAAACAGTTCATGGTCAAACAAGAAGTTTTCCTACTTCTTTGTAAAAGTCAAATATAATAAAATAGCACTAAGCACACAGGCTCTTCCAGTCTTTGGAAAACAAACACTTTTACTAACTTTATAACTAAAAAAAACCCCCTCAGTACAGTATCAACAACATAAAATACAGAAAGCCTACAGCATTTTTTTCACCCCAATAAAATATTTAAAATACCTTTTCCAGGAATTATTTGTGTAGGCATTAGATTCTCTGGTTCATGTGCCTGCCCCTTCACACATTTAAACCAGGAGAAAGTATCTGAGTCATCATCTGTAAAACAAAACCATTAAATTGTTTTATTAGTGCATCTTTCCTCCTCCTCTGGAAAGCTACATATTTTACTGTTATTGCTATATGAAACCACAATGTCTACAACACAGCCTTTTTGTTGGGAAGGTTTATTGTCGTGTTGTTTAAAGCTGTTATTGACTTCCAAGTTCAAAATACAAGTTTTCTTTCCCCTCTCCTCCCTTTGTTTAAAGTAGCAAAGTGCATTCTCACCTTCATGTAAGCCTTTTTTCCTCATCCTGTAACAATCCACACACACCCCAAAGCCACACTTGGAGCAGACCCAGTGAAGGTTGAAGATTGTGGTGTCACAGACATCACACATTTCTCGAACTCCACGAACTGCACGCTTCCAGGCTACCTGTCCTGTGGGAATGGACAGATTAATCAAAGTGGTAGTTTTAGCAAGACAAAAGATTTGCATGTTAAATAGAGCGATGTTAAAACACTTCAGTGATGTAAGACTCAGACTTGTTTTTGTATTGGAACTCCAAAACAAGTAATTTGCTGTTACAAACACAGACAAGTAGGTCCACAACAGAGTCTAAGCAATCAAGACTGTTCTGCTTTCTGCTGTGCAGCACCAACTACATCTCTTACTCCTAATGTGTATTTCCCCAAGTTAACATGCACACTGCTAACATTCTCCCAAGTGGAAACTCTGCAGTTATCCTAGAAAAAATTAAGTTACTACTACCAAGCTAAGCCTAATGTCCAGCTTGCCACAACCAGGTTGTCCTTGCCCGCTATGCTATCAAATAGAGCACAAGCAGCTCTCTTCCTTTTAGTCAGATTTCTGTATGTTTAGGTGTGTATCAGGCCTTCTCAGACTGGTGAGCTGTTCTCTGAATGACTGACCACTGCTGCTCAGGCTCCTTATGTACCCACTATATCCCACCTTTCCTCACCCAAAGTCACTTCTTCAGTTCACTCAAAACATCCCAAACATTATCTTCCACAAAACCATACAAGCCCTTCCAGGGCTGCATTACATACAGGTTATTTTAGCCCGATCTTCATTCCATTATGTTGCCAACTAGAAAACAAGACTAGGCAAAAAGCACACATCTGCCTCCTCCCACATCCTTCCACACTCCCAACTTCTCTAAAACTTTTCTGCCCACAATGTTTCTTAATTTTAAAAGCAAGTCATGAGAGACCATGTCCTAGCATATGCTAAAAAACCCACACCAGGTTCCAGTACATCTGCTGCTTTTGTTCTGTATAATGCCCATTAACTATGTATGGAACAAAAGTAGAATAACTTGTCACAATTTGTTCTTAAGTAGGAGGTAAAAATTGTTTGACTACTTGCTCCAAAATTCTTCCAAGAGACAAAGGTCTAAACCACCAGCTCCATTCTTCTCTGCCTTTTAAAAACCACATACTACAGTTACTATTTTCTAGGCCAATCCTCCAATTTCCCCAAAACAGAATGAAAGGGTTTTTATTATCTGTTGCATTTCATTTTTCTGATTTTGTCCTTTTCTACTCTTCCTATTCTTTTGTTTCCTCTCTGCAGTTTGATCTTGTTTCCTCTTTCTGTAGGATCTCCTTTTAGCACTTGGTGGCCAGGGAGCAATGTGACCTAACAAGTTGTTCTTTCTACACTAGTCAATCTTTTACTACACAGGGATAATTTTACTTGTGCTTTGCTACTTATTCCTTAAGGAACTCTCTTTAAGGAAGCTCTCAGAAATAATTTTCTCCCTCACACTTGTTTGTCTCTTGGCTCTACTGACCAGTCTGGTAACTCAATGGTAAAAGAGAAGGGTTGAGCCTGAGACATACTGGGGGGTGCAAGAGATATTCAAACTTAAATGATCCCCTAAAAAGTAGTATCTGAACAAAATATTTTGACTTTTTGGAAAAGGTCAGTTTGTCAGAGACAGAATTTTTATGAAAAGGTATCATTTCAGCTGAACTCTGCCAAGAAATGTTCACCATAATTTCAAATCATGGTGGCAGAAGAACCCACCTTTTTCCTGTGCCAACTGAGTGAGCACTCTTTCACTGAACTGTTCAAAGAAGACCAAATATCTAGACTGTAAATTACTTCTTTCCTGCCCAGGGCATTAAAAATATCCTCCATTTTAATGAATTTGAGTTCCCTTAATCTCACCAGCCAGGGCAATAAACAAGCAAAGAGGAATTCATGACATTTTGCTCCTTTCAAACCAACTCCTGAACTCCATGTCTTTGTTTTTTTTAAGTAGAAGATGTTTCTGGTAGGCATGCTAACATCTTCTGCTATTAAGAAACACAACACCTCCCCTTTGTTTCATGAATTCCACCCAAATTTCATCCTTCTCAAAGTATTTCAATATTTTTCTGTACCTCTCACTCTGGTTATTGATACTTTGGCTCCACAGGCCTGACTATGTTCCAGTTTAAGCAAAGAGCAGAGCTTGCAGATTCCAAGTAGCCTGGGGCAAGACCCCACAGCAAACATTTCTGAAATACCTCAAGTCTTCCCTCCCCTTCTGAAGGGCATTCAAGCCTGTTCAGTTTCTTCTTCTATTCAAAACTTTGGACTGACTAGTAAACTGATAGAATCTTTATATAATAATGTCAATACTACTCAAATGCAGAGTCATTGGTTAGAGAGTCTTCTAATCTGTGCTGCATCTCAGTCATGGAGTTATAATACAAAAAATAAACACAGTTTTAAGAGTCATGCTACTCTGAGAAGTGATTATGCAAGATCACAGCCTTACCAACTGTCTGCTCATGTTTGCTACAAAAAGGAGAGAGACTTCAGGGACAGATTTCTTAGCAGGGCCTGTTGTGACAGGACAAGGAGTGGTGGTTTTAAACTAAAAGGGAGGAGATTTAGACTAGATATAAGAAAGAAGTTTGTTTCATAATGAGGATTGCAAAACCCTGGCACAGGTTGCCCAGAGAGGTGGTAGAAGCCCCATCCCTGGAAACATTCAAGGTCAGGTTGGATGGGGCTCTGGGCAACCTGATGTAGTTGAAGATGTCCCTGCTCACTGCAGGGGGGGGTTGGACTAGGTGACCTTGAAAGGTCCCTTCCAACACAAACCATCCTATGAAAAAGGTTCTGATGTAGCCAGAAACCTGTGTTTGAGGATGTAAGGTCTGCCCTGTCTGCACTGATGAAGCTCTACAGTCAGTTACCCCTCAGTATATCATAGAATGGTTTGGGTTGGAAGGGACCTTAAAGATCATCCAGTTCCAAACCCCCTCCACCTCTCTGGTCGATTCCCAGTGGAGCTGTACATATCAATCATCACCTGAAACAGCCCTAGGAGAAAATTTTAGGTGGAAAAAAATTTCTTTACTGACATGACAGGCAGCATTAGGTCCATTATGCAAGAACAACAAAACAGGACCAGAGCAATCTAACAGAATCTGCCCACTCAAAATGAAAGCTTTATTTCATTTACATGCTAAGAATAGATTGTTGTCAGCTGCCTGCTGGTTTGGGGTTTGTTTTTTTTTTTTTTCCCCACTTTGTTTCATAACAGAATTACACACTCTGCAACAGGAAATGTAATTTGAGAAACTGAGAATAGTCTTCTGACATAAAGAAGGGAAGAATTACTTTTCCCCTTCCCCCTGCCTGTGAGCAAAGAGTTGTTGACACTAGTCCATACTGGATTTTAGCCACTACCCCTCTCTGAGAGGGAAACACTCGAGTCTTTGATGGCATCTCCAAATGCATGCAATGTATCTCACACAGGTCAACAGATTCAAGTTTCACATAAGCTATTCAAATACAGATTATTTTAACACAAATGGATCTTACTGTGTGGTTCAATCGTAGACATAACTTCCTTTTCAGATATCACCAGCTGACAAAAGTGATCTCCAATGTTGGCCAGGATATACTTTGCTGTGTCGAGATCTAGACCCACAACATTTTTTGATAAAGGTAGCCATAAGCTAATAGCCTCAGGGTCATATTTATTTGGAGTTAAAAAGCCTTCCTCACGCAGTATTCCATGCTTATTAAACTGCAACCTATGGAAAGAGGGGGGGAAAAGGAGAAAAACCCATCATCTCAAATGTTTTATTAGTTTACAATCATTCCAATGAGTCAATGCCTGAACTCTAAACATGTATGTCAATGAGTTTAACACTCAGTGGTTGCACCAGATATGGGTAAACACACTTGTCATTTACATTAAGCATGCTTAATGTAATGTTTGTTTAAAAAAAAAGACTCAAAACATCAGGTTTTTTTAGTAAGGTAGATTTCCTAAGGATTTTTTTTTATTCAAACATTAAAAATTCAGGTTAACATAATTTTTTAAATGCACTGGCATCAAGGATCACATCTACAGGAGGTAACAGTAAGAATTTTAATCTATAATCATGCACAACTCACAGGAGACACCAAAACACCTTAAAAACACAATAAATTTCAATAACAATTAATTTCAAAGTAGCTGACAAAAAAAATCCAGCAAAAATTGAGTAAGATATTCTTGAATGATTCTGAGCAGAATGAATGAATTCTGTCTGTGTTGTTAGTAGTTTATTAAATCAAAAACATCGAGTTCTGCTCATGTTTTCAGAAACCTTTTTACTAAATGCTGTAGAGGGAAATCAACTCCTGATGACAACATGTGCTCCCTGTAGTGTTAAGCGTGGCAAGAAAACACATGCTGGCAACTGGTATCACCAGACCAACATCATCTTCAGACTTTGCAAATTTCACAATCAATAAAAAGAGACAGTTCCATCAGCTTCAAGTTCTAAACTGAAGGATTCAACTGCTTTGAACTGCACTGCAGCTCTGCATTTTTACCCTGAGAAGAGGAATTAGCATAGTCTGTTGTTACTCTGGACTCACACATTTGCAAATAATTTCAAGATTTACTAGAGCAAAATCTCTAATCTGAGTTAAATAACCAATTAGTAACACTTTTTTTTTTTTAATCTTTAGCTACAAAATGTGCAAAATGTACAAATGAGGCAGTGTTGCAGTGGAAGAGCAAACCTCAAGAAACAAATCAGAGTGGAAAATATTCCCCCCCATGTTCTGTGTAAGCTTTCTGCTGTCAGTTTTCTCTCTTCAAAAGATCTTCAGGCCTACAGCTTCTTTTTATTCTAACTAGAGACTCAAAAGAAAGTAATTCCTCTGAAAATCAAAAGGAAAACTGAGAATAAGCTTCCTATCTCCCTTGTGATAACCAGTGTTTTTGCTTTTCCTCTCTAAAATCACAACCATTACCTTCTTCCCATAAAACACAGTCCATGCCTCAAAGCTTAAATGGGTGTGGGGGAAATAAAAAACAGCATGCAACAACATCTGGACATAAGATCAAATAGTTCATGGAAAAAATTTACACAACTTGAAAACAAAGGAAAGGACATGTTAAAATCCAGCCAGACATTGCAGTTTGACAACATCCACCCTGGGCTTACAGACAGGCTTCAACTAACGGTTTAACACTCTTTCAAAAAGAGTTCCTCATGGTGTCATAAGAGCTCCAGAGATACAACAATCTAGAGACCTTGACTGTTGAACTCAAGAACCAGGCTCTGGGGCTGGTGGGTGGGGTATAACAGATCTGAAGCTGCAGATCAGGTTTGGAAAAGCAGCCAGCACTCCACAGTCACCAGATTTTCCTTAAAGTTGTCTTGCTGACCCTCCCAAAACCCAGTGAGTGCACTGATGAAACCTTTCCATGGCCAGCTTCGACAAGTGGCAAACGCTCTCAAGTGTCAAGTGGGACAAAGAATGGAGCAACACAGTGTAAATGGTTATTTTGCCCATCACTATTCCACTACTACAGCTGAAAGCTGCTGGCCACTTCCTGCAACACTTCCACAGCTGTGGATCTATGTCCAACATTTCATATATCCAGCCACTAAACTTCAGGAGACACGCAGGGAATCTACTCTCTCACTGCTACCTCCAGTACCACTGAGCTGTAGCACTCAAACTAAACTCATGTTATCCCATTGGCACTCAGCCCAGAACAGCAAAATAAAGATCTCCAAGTCCTGCCAAAATATTTTCTACTCAAATAAAGCAGTTTTCAAATTTCTAAGGGCTAAAAAACCACAGAGACAAGCTCTCATTAGTTGGGTATATTAGCCTGATAGTTAACAGCACACTGACAGCTAGCAGTTTTGAACCAAAGAGCTAAATGAGATCTCTATAACCAAACAACTGTTTTTACATCTGTCCTGGAAGATGAAGATCCACGTCACAGCAACAGTGAGCACTCAACAGCCCCCCTTTCAGAAAAGGAAATAAGGTTCTATGTCCAACTCAGATATGTGGGGCATGTTACTCACATTTAAAGAGTATCAAGGTCTACATAGAGTCAAAACTGTTGTTACCTTCTGAAGTGAAAGAATCGACAAAAGACAGTGGAGTCTCTCTGCTCTTTGTTCTTCCGATAGCTGTCCAAGCGGCATTCCCTGCATTTGTGCAGGTGAGGGGCGATGTTATTGCAGGAACCATCCTGTACAAACGCTTCTCCACTTTGCTGCAGCTTCTTCACTTTGGAAGGATCTGATAAAATTGACTTGCGAACAATTACTGCAGGGAAGAGCAGCGTTCATTAGACAAGCTTCAGTTTCTCACATAAAGGTGCAAGCAAATGTATTTTAGTGAAAGGTCCACGTCAACTTTTCCTGTAAGTTCCACATTACATTGAAACAAAGTCATGCTAAAATATTTGTAGTTGGCAGAAACCTCTTTTCAGCTCAGTAGAAACTTTCTCAAGCTCTAGTTCCACCAGAGTCATAGTCTGGGAACACCAGTTTAACATTTCCTTTTGCTCTTCCACAGAGGAATATTTTGATAGAGCATCTGCTTTTAATGAAAGTTCTTCAGCCATCAGGGATGAAATCATAGAATGGTTTGGATTGGAAGGGACCTTAAAGATCATCCAGTTCCAACCCCCCTGCCATCAGCAGGGACACCTTCCACTAGACCAGGTTGCTCAAAGCCTCATCCAGCCTGGCCTGGAACACTTCCAGGGAGGGGGCATCTACAACTTCCTTGGGCAACCTGAGCAGACCAGGCTATGAAGTGACCACATTTCACAGGTAATGAAGGAAGAAGTACAACCTGCCCATTTCTCAGTCCTGTGTTCACCCTTCACAATGCAACAGCTTTCAGCATCTTCCTATAACAGATGCCAAACATCTCCCTTCCTCCCACACCGTGGGAGGGGCACAACAGTGACTGCTTGGCTGGCTGTGCGCTGTGTTAATTATGGAATAGCAGCACATGGTAATCCAAGACCAAGCAACATGAGATTGGAAAGAAAGAAGAGGTGGGTGTGTGGGGAGATTCCCAGAACCCCAAATGATCAGCTATACCATCTGATGCACAGCACAATGCATAACAGCAGGAGTCCAGCTCCTTAAACAGCTACAGCCTTTCCCATTCTGTCCCATGAGGAAGATTTGAAGAGCTCACCAAGTTGAACTAGCCAAAGAAAACACTGAAACAAGGTGGGTTGTTTAGGGGTTGGGTGAGCTTTGATTTTTTTGTTGTTGTTGTAGGTTGGGTTTTTTGCTTTGTTTTCAGAATAGTTATTAAATGAAAACCCCTCTTGAACACAGCTTTGTTAAGAGTAACTTCCATCTCTTACCATGCTTACAAAATTTAGGACCACTGCTACAAACAAAGCAGACTCATTATGCCATCAGCATTTGCATTCCAAACAGAACCCTGGTTTTGTAACCCGTTTTGCCATTCTGTTCATGCATTTTGAAACAGCTTATTTCTAGAAATTAATTATTAGTCCTTTTCCTTTATCAGGAAAGGATGTTTTTTCTCAAGTTTATTGTATTCCTCTTATATAAGAACCCACAAGTGACTCAAATTCCAGATTCACTACACAAATCACTAATTTTGTGTAGGTTAAAGGACTGACTTGTATGTAGTTACACAGAAACTTGTAGTTTCAAGGACTTTCAAATGACAGGAAGTTTTACAAATACTTACTATTATCCTGGACCTTGGCACTTCCACTCCAAAAAGTTTCATGTTCATTTCTGTCATAAAGAATCTCATTTGAATTTCTTCTAATAAAAGATTCCATGTCTAGAAGTTCATCAGTCTTGTTTCCTTTGCGGCTGTTCTGGCTATTGCAATTGCTTTGTGATTTAACTCCAGACTCAGTGAAAGAGAGAAGATGAGCATCTGAGGTTGAGGGTCTACAATCTAAAGTCCGCTGCAGTTCAAGAGTGCTACTGGCTCTGGGTATTGCTATGGAAGAGTTAAGGTGTTGCAACTGTTTGACAGAAATGCACTCTTTTGCAAAGTTTGTTGTGGGCTTCAGAAGAGGTTCATTTGTATTTTTCAGGTTTGTTCCTTTTTCCTTAGCTGCATCAGTCAAAGATGAAGATCTCAAGGTTGTGAAAGAGGTATATTTACCATTTTGATCATTAAGATTTTGTGTTTGTTCTTTAGACATAAACCCCACTTTAGAAAAGGCCGTCGTATCTTCCTTCAGTGGTTTAATTCCAGTATTAAGACAAGAAGGATGAGTTTCCGGTAAGCTTCGTCTACATGTGCTGAAACACACAACATGCAATAATTAGACAAAGAAAAAGGTGTCCAACAAATCGGAACATCAGCTGCTTAATCTAGTCACATTTAAAGCTGGAAAGAAGAAATTTAATTATCTACTTTGGATTCTGATGTTCCAAGATTTTAAATTTTGTGTGAGGTTAAAAAGAATTGTGGTTTTGAGGCAATATTTTTTGTTTTGATTTTTTTTTTCTTAAAATGAGTTGGACAGAATGATAAAGCTGTAGACACACACAAATTTAGGTGTGTCCAGCACTCCACTACCTTCTCTCACAATTAAACAGTTATTTTCTCCATGCAAGAGACACATGAGCAAATGCATTTCACTTGCGTGTCTGTGTGAGAAGATTCTAATACTCAAGGAACTTCTGTCTGGCACTGAAAGTCTATATTGGAGACAGTAAAACTGCATGCACACAAAAAGCTCAAACAAATAAATATTTTTAGGTAAAAATACTGATAGGGAAAAACCCTAAACCACTTCCTTTAAAGCTAATACCCAAAATTTGAGTTTTCCTGTCACAGTATTTCTACCATTATGTTCGAGACAGTACTGGGGGTAACCAAGAAGTTTAAAGACACTGGTGTTCAAACAGAAATCTAACTGAGGACTTGTACTTGATCTGCAAGAAACTAGTGTACAGAACACCTGCCTGAATGTTCTGTTTTTCTTGAGGACAGGGGAGGAGTGCATTTGACAAAAAGCAGGCACTGCACCTGTCCATAACCCATCAGTTTACAGATGAGTGCAATGAAGCAGTAGATTTGGCTCATGACAATGACTACCACAAAGATAAAAAAAGAAAAATATGGCATAAGGAAGTAAATTGTGTACCCAGGGCAATGGAGTAGAGCACTTTTCTATGCCAATATTAAAGACTACTAGTTACTACAGTTCTTTACAATGACCTCCGAGTTTGTTTTGCTAAGAATTTGAGTTATTTTGGGAGGAGAAAATGTCTGTATAAGCACAAGCTGATTCCTTACCCCTGAGGAGTTTCTGCACCAAGATTGGGCGGTGAGTTAGCTGGCAGGGGCAGGCCTTGATGCCTTTGGTCTTTATTAGCAGGAGTGCATCCTAGCAATGCTTCACCTAACACAGTTGGTACTGACTGCACGTGTCCCTGACCGGGAGAAACCTGCAAGAGAGATTTTAACAGTTAGGAGAATTCAGGGGAACAGAAATGCTGCTTTGCAGGGTTCAGCTTAAAAAGAAATATACATTTAATAGTCCTTCCCACTGTGTTTAATAGAGCTCATTGAAGACCATTCCTCACTCAGTCCATAAGATGGAAAGACCTTAGAGTGTCCTTTTAAACCTTATAGGTTCCATGAAACACCATCCATGTTAATTCATTTTCCCCCAATTAACAATAAACTTTTTTGGGGGAGGGAAGATGTATTAAGAAGGTGGAAAGGAAGACAGAAAGGTTTGTTCTTTGTAACTGACAGTGCAATGGTCTTTCTAAAATAATTGCAATAATCAGAATTCAGAAATAGCTTTCAGAGCTCATCTTATCATCGTAGAGAGAATTAAAACTGTGTAGTTTGACAACATCACAAAAAACAATCTAGATGTGAACTTCCCTGCAGTGAGAAAATCTTTGTACCAGGATTCTATAACATGTTAAGTAAAGAAATCCTGTGTTGATTAAATCACCAGCCTTACAAATCTACAATTCCTAAGAACACAATAAGCCTACCAAATTAGCAAGTGTCTTTAAAAACAGTAGTTTTTTGAGAGCCTCCTTCTTCAGCTCTAACATTCGTGTTCCACTCCCATGTGCTCAACTTCACTGCTGGAAGTTACACTACAGACTCACTACCATCAACTCCCCAAATATTTTCTTTCTGCTTTGGTATAACACAGCTGTCGGGCAAGCTCTCAAAAAACCCCCACTGGAATTAATTAACTCTATATTAGAAGTCAGAGTACTGTCACATACTAAGTAAAAGAAAAAAAAAATATATGGCTTTAGCTTATCACTCCCATATATCCACATCCACTAAAACCAAAGAAACAAAGTTCCTGTTTTCCTTATTAGAAAGGACACTCACTGGTAACCTTTTTGAGAAAACAGTTGCAAGATATTTCCCAGGGAGTACAAAAATGATAAAGGATCCAGTCCTTTGAAGAAAGGCAGACTAGAAAATTAATAACTTCACTGCTTTAAGGAAAAGCTATGGTGAAACAATTCAGATCACAGTAACTCTTCTGCAGGACATTTGGAATATGAAATAGAGAGCAGCTCTGCATGCATCAAGCAGGCTGAATACACAGAAAGATAAAGAATGGCAAATAGAGCACCTGGAAGATGCTAAAGGTGCTCAAGCATGAGCTATAGAAACAACACAAGTAGAGTATGACTGCAGTGCACTAGCTCCTTCATGCTGATTTGCTACACGTTCTTCCTCAGCAGTCAATACAAGATAGAAACCTCTCTTCATTGAGGAGTTTTATCCTGTACTTGCTGCCTCGTGCTGTATCTTTGTGAAGATTTCTAGTAACTCTACCCAGTCATTAGCCAGACCTACGTAATTGACTCAGGACAGGACTGACTGCACAGAAGCCAAGAACCAGAAAGCCAAAAAACCCCAAACCCCAAAACAAAAACCCAACCCCCCCACCCCACCACCACTCCAGAGCTTCCAGAAGGCTAACTCCTGCCAAAATGCAATTTTTGGTCTGAAACACTGGGGCAAAATTACAGGGTAAGTTTGAAGCACTATTCTTTAGCCAAGCCATTATTTTTCATTTGCATTTCTATACTTAAATTACCCAGATTATTTTTTGACCTTTGAGACAGTTTTCTTAGATCTCAGTGATACTTGGCAGGTCACTCACAGAAGAAATAAAATGTAGAGGAAGTATTAGAAAAGCCATGTGCCCTTTTTGTATTGAAACAACATTCTTCTAGACCATGGCTTGCATTGCTTGAATCCTCAAAGCACGCAGCTGTAGCTTAAGGCTTTGGGTTTAACTACAACACAGTGGAAGAAAGAACGTGAAAAGCAAGAGTTACAAACTTGAGAGCTGCTTTATGTTTTCTCCAAGAGAGAGGAGAGGGCAAAAAGCACATTTAGAAAAAAAAAACCAAAACAAACCAAACAACGTTCAAGGCTCAGTAACTTTTTCTCTGATTATCACAAGGCAAGATGTTTTACCCATGCCTAGACAAGTTTCAAAGGACTCAACACACCCTCCCAAGGATTATACTTATTATTCCACTTTCCTATCTAATCCTTATTTAAGACTGTTCTGAGAAATGACATAACCATTACATAACAGTCACATATAACACAGTAAGACCCTACCTCAGGAGAAGATTTTGTGTGTTTAGCATCAACACTTCCACTATTCTCAGATGACTTCCTTTTCACACCCCCAATTCTCTTAGATGAATCTGGAAGAGAAGGTGATCAAGATCAGTGTATTTATCACAAACATGCTCCTTAGTGTTTGAAGTACAAACACCAATAGATCTTACCACATTTTCCATTGTTGTCATAGATGATTTCAACATGAATTAACTCTGGATCAAGAGTTTTTAAAGCTGGAATCTTGGAAAGGAACAAAAACACAGAAGAAGCCATTTAGAGAGGTGAAAGTTACTGTTTGAATGTATTTATCTTAGATGTGGTATAGACTAAGCTAAGACACTTAACTTCTAAGTTCTTTGAATACAAAATTGGATTTAACAATGCCTTGTTATGTGTCTCTCTATGAAAACAAACATATGAACTGGTGCTTCAGAGCACTGTCTGCAGAGTATAGAAAGCAAAGAAACCAGGATCTTACATTTGCCTCACTCTGCAAATAAAAAACTTCAGGTCTCCCTCATTTTGTGTAGAAGGTCATTTCATAGAATCACAGAATGGTTTGGGTTGGAAGGGACCTTTCAAGGCCATCTAGTCCATCCCCCCCTGCCGTGAGCAGGGACATCTTCAACTAGATCAGGTTGCTCAGAGCCCCATCCAACCTGACCTTGAATGTTTCCAGGGATGGGGCTTCTACCACCTCTCTGGGCAACCTGGGCCAGGGTCTCACCACCCTCGCTGTAAAAAATTTCTTCCTTCTATCTAGTCTGAATCTCCCATCATTTAGTTTAAAACCATCACCCCTTGTCCTGTCACAACAGGCCCTGCTAAAAAGTTTGTCCACATCTGCTATTTGATAATTCTACCAGCAGCATGAAGTAGTACAGAAACACTTTGAGGTAATACATTATTCTGCACCACACTGCTCCCCAGTTTTAAGCTTATTACAGTAAGAACAGAATTAAAAATGGTGTTGGTGGGGCTACAAACACAAGATCCTACCCATTCTCTATCTCTGTAAACCCACAGCAACTGGTTCTTACCTCCTGACAGTTGACTTCTAGAGTTCTTGTAGCTGAGTTACCATTGACAACAACTGCTGTGAACCACTGAGTAGATGGATCCAGGCTATAAATTCTAATTTTTGAACCAATTATATTTTTTCCACCTTGAAAAAAATAAAAAAAAAACACAAGAAAAGGGAGTTGAAGAAAAAGGGAGCATGAAGATCACTACAGTTGCCAACATGAATTCTTCAACAGGTACCACATGCAAGATGCAAGTAAACAAAAAACTGAGAACCTTGAGACACCTTCCACATAGTTGAGAGGGGGCAAAAAAAAAAGCATGATAAAACTATGTTCCAACTAAATCCTTCCTGGAATAGTTAAATGAAATTTTCAAAAAGTGGAAGCAGTATTTAGAAGAGGTTTTATCTCTAAAACAGATTGCTGTAATTTACACCATCACTGCAAAGATTTCCCTTCTGACTCAAGTACTTATTGCCAGAGTTTTCCACTACAGAGTGTTCTTGTACCTTGTACCAAGCGTGTTTCATCTACATGTTTCTTAACCAAAGCCTGAATTTCTTCATTAACATTTTGATCATCCTTCAGAGAAAGCCTGGAACTGTCCACATCCTATTTAGGAAAAAAATATAGAAGTTGGTATTCAGGATAATGCTTTTGATTAACAAAACACCATATTTAGGAACAAGATAGCAGCAATTCATACAAGTCCAACAAGTTTCTCATTACTCTATGTTCCTTCAGCAATTAGGACATTGTATTTACTGAGGCAGACATCATTTCCTTACCACTAATCTGGATTGATCACTCTCCAGGTCCACTTTAATATTGTTTTGAAAACAACCTGGCTTTGGTTTACTACATTACTAATGAGCACTAGATTTAACTGAAGCATCCATTTTTTAATTTAGGATTTTAAGTTCTCAGAAGTAACAATTGATAAGTAGCCCTGAGCAGATGTAAATGCTATATTTTAAGTTGTGTATATATATATGTATATATATATATAT
>NW_010318342.1:0-22165 GCF_000700745.2 Antrostomus carolinensis | reverse complement strand
CAAACCATTCTATGATTCTATATTTGCTTTTGTGAAGGACCAGCTGCTCTCCAGTGTGATGATGTGTCTTTAGGAAGCTGATCACAGTACATTTCTTCTCTGCCCATTGATTGTGGGAAAAGTATCAAGCAAAACAAAGGAGGTTTACTTCTAATTATGCATTATTATTAATTTTAAATCCAAAGTTAGAATTGTATGTGAAGTAGATGGGTGAAATCCTTTGAGAGTTTTTCACCAGCATGTAATTTTATTAGAATTCATTAAATCACTGAGGGGGGAGGGGGGGGGAAGGGTGTAAGCAACCCCAGGGAGGGTTGTTCCTTTACCTTTTTTTTTCTTCCTTTGAATTGTACACTTCAAATATTTTTTAACTTTTCCTATCTTGTCTTTCACGATGGTTTGCATTGCCATGTCTTAATAAGGCAATACAGTTGGATCTAAAATTTGATTCTAAATATTATCAAAATCTGAAGAGATAATAATGTAGTTTTTTATCATATCTCTGCATTCTACCAGATGTTTTTTAGTTCTGTTTAAGATAATTTATTTGTATGACTGTGAAACACTGAAGGTTTGTCTCATTTTACATTTTTGCTGCACCATCAAAATTATATCCTTCTCTGGATCTTGTCATGACAAGCCATTGACATTTAACTGCAAAAGTTCAGTAGCTTCACAGAGTTTTTCTGGGTTTTTTTGTCTTCTTATTACACTGATGGTATGTTCAGAGAACACTGAAAATTGAAGAAGTTCTGTGTAATCTCAATAATATTTTATTTTATTTTATTTTACTTTATTTTATTTCATTTTATTTTTTCTTTTCTAGTGAGTTATAATTCCCGGGGAACCCAAGACTGCCGCCTGAGTCATAATGCAAATAGTGATTAACACACTGTGTGATGTGCAGATAACTAACCCATCTGTAATAGTCCATATTCTAGAAAGAGAAAAAGTTTGGAAATAAAAAATTACTGAGTCTTTTGACAAAGTCCTGTGGCTGCAGATTTTTTTTTTTTTTAATTTGCTACAATGGAGAAAAAGTGGCTTACATCTTTGGAATGATCTATGTGTTGATATTCAGGAAGTTCAGGGGCAAGCGATTTGATTTCACAAGGCTAACCCCTCTTTGTTTCTCTTTAGCTTCCATGAATTTCTTAAGAAAACACGGCAAGTAGACAGGATTAAAAAGATGATCAAGCAAAACCAGGGATTTTGTTTGTTTGATTCTTTGTTTTAGGGAGACACTTAAGTTTGGCAAATATTAAGCTCAGCTCTTGTACACCTCAGCATACTGCTTCCTTAAATTGAAGTCAGGTTATTCTATTGCAGAGCAGAAGAGCTCCAGAGAGAGCTTCTTCATTTGCTGAGTCTAGCAATGAAATTGTGCAAATTTGTGTGATGGGACACCCTGGAAACGAGTATAAATTTTGTTTTATCATGCTGAAAATATTGGGGTACCCATGGTCAGTATGTTTGGAAAACATTAAAATTGCCTTATCACTAATCAGAGTATGCCAGGGGGGAAAAAAAAGAAAAAAAAAAAAAAAGAAACCCAACCGCCAGCTTTTTGTCATTATGAATGTTTAAAAAACATTTATTTGGAGCATGACTCTATTGTTCCTTCAGGAAAGTTAGAGGCTCTGTTGAGCATTTAGGATGAATTATTATGATGTTGAGATTAATCAGTGTCCTAGCACTGATTAAAATTGTTAGAGTTTGACAGAAGATAACAGACTGACACAGGAAAGTTTAAATGAGGTAGAAGAGATGAAGAGGGCATTTTTAATGAAAATATTTTTAGATTTTTTTTTAATCAGAAAGGCATTTCAGCAGCCACTTTCTGATTAGCATTATTTGTAATATCAGCTTAGAGGAGAAGACAGCAGTTACACACTTGTCTTTTCTTTCCTTTTGGGTAATATCCATAAACTGTTGAGTTTATGTCCTCTTCTGAAACTACAGGAAATACTGTGACCTTTAAGTCTCACATCTCAAATGACACAAAACTGATAGCGGAGCCCAGGTAGAATGTGTCCCACATCCATGGCGATTTATTACAAAATTTGTCAAAAATATTTTGACAATACACTTTATTGACTGTAAGTTCTGATTTGACATTCTCAGAGTGCTTCGCAGAACTTTCTAAAATTCTCATAGTAAAATACAGAAACTTTTTGTCATCTCTATGTGTTATTTGAAGTGATAGACTACAGATTATGACAGTTGTTATTAATCACAGGTATAGTTCTCCTTTGGCATTCTGGCCAGCTTCTTTTTCAGACTTTATGAAGGGTCAACAAATAGCAATTAACTTTTCAAATACGGCCACTTAGGAGGATCCCAACATCTAAAATCAGGCCTCTAAGTTATAAATCTTGGCTCAAAACTTTAATGCTTGTCTTTCCCTTACTGCTACTAATGTTATTAATAAACCTCTGGGCTTTAAGCTCTCTTCTCATTTATACTTTCTCTTCTTCTCCCCTGTGAAAAGTGTGTTCCAGATGAATCTTCTTGCCTTATCAAGGCTATACCCACTGTGTTTCTTTTTTATTGTAACAAACTGCACCTTCAGTAATTGCTAGAGACAGGGAGGCAGCTGGGCTTAAAATGCTGTGTGGAAGCAAAGCCTTCTGACAATGTCCTACATATTATCTTGTTGCAACTTTATGGCTTGTAGAATCAGGGCCACCTTTGTTGGTGACGTTGTTTCTTAAAGTTTCTTTTGATTTTTTCTTGTAGGATTCTTTTGGTTACATTTCTGCAGTAATTTTGAGTTAAAAGAAGTAAAAAGTGGTTTTGCAAGTTTTTTGGTTTTGTTTGGTTTGGGTTTTTTTCCTGATTAGAAGTCTTTTTTTGTATGCCTATCTCAGCTTGTCTATCAGCTCTTAGTTTGAGATGTCTTTCAGTGTTTAGAGGTATAATTTAAAAAAGAAAAAAAAAAGACATTTTGAACTTGAAGGATGTGTAGTTAAGCTATGATCCTATAAGCAACCTTTTTGCCCCTGAACGATTAGTTCTTTCCAGTTCAAATTGTGGGTTTTTTCTGCACTAATACATTCGGTATTTTAAATAGAGAAGAAAATACAGCTTAGAACTGCAGGTGTTTTCATCTGTGAAAGTGTGATTGATCTAAAGGGCAGTCATATTATAAATGCTACATACAGTCAAGCTAAAGTTAGCTTCAGTTATCTGTGGTATTCAGTTGCAGAAATGAAAATAATCTGAATTAAATTCTAACACCGGAATCCCCATGTCTTAAAAGTGCTATTAATATGCTTAAAATGTATCTCACAACAGCTCTTTTCTATTATACATCCATGATTTATGTGACTATAAATGTACTGAAAATAATGATAGACTCGAGTTCTGAAAGCACTTAAACTCTTCTTCATTAGCTCTAAAGCTGTAATCACATTACTGTATGTGAGTTCACTTATTGTGTATGGATTTGAGCTGCCATGAAATCAATGAAGGTTAACTGGAGCTGGAAAAGATTATAGGTGCCTCTCTTGAACAATGACAGCATAAGTTGTAATATATAAGTTTTAAAATAGACAAATTCCCTTTTCTAAATGCAAAAAAACCTCCTGGGATTAAGGTACAATTATGGCATATGGCAAGTATAGGATGCCTTGAAAAATTCTGAATATTTTACTAAGAATAATTTTATTTTTTTTTACTTACCTTTTTCTTTGACATAATTCAGCATAAGAATCCAGGATAGCCATCAGAATTGGCACCAAAATAATTTTAACTAGTTGTAAATATGTTTTTCTTTTAGTTTTCAGAAAATATTCTGGGACTATGTACTCTTCACCAGGAAAGAGTTATTTAATATGATTCTTCATTGCTTAGAAAACACCAGTACTGAGAATGTGAATGAATGGGCTTTATTTTGAGGAGAATTAATGCTAAGGCTTTTTTGATCTCATGGTCTCATTGAAAAGCTGCTGAAGTAAGTTTTAAAGGTCCACACTGACTTTGGAGTGATCTTTTTCTTTGTTTTGAGGCTTGAATTAGGTGTGTTTACCTCACCCCAGTGCAGAGGTAAGTTGGATTGCAAGGGAGGCCTCCATGGTCTGGTCACGTAGTGCTCCACAGGTCCTCTTTCATCTGTCTTAGCTTATAGTATCCTGGCAGTTTTTCCTAGTAGTCAATTTCTCTGCCACTAAGGTGACAGAACTCTTCAGGAACAAAAAAAATAACCCTTGAGGCTTACCTTGCTTGTGTTATGTTCTGCCCTAGGACAGAAGAAGGACTTTTTCTTATGCATCTCCAAAAAAAGGTATATATATAGTATGAAATTCTGATAGATATCAAGTACCCTAATTTTAAGTCATTAAAGTCCATTTACTATTCAGGTAATCACTGAATTCAGAGGGATCAACTCTATTTCTGAAGCTGAGTATTTTTTTAAGGATTTCTTGCATTTCTCTCCAGATATGAATAACCTGAGGTACTGTTTTTGTCAATTAACTTCTATACAGGATTCAGCCTTTCACATCTAATTAATTTATTACTATTTAATTATAGGATTTTCAAAGATTTCATTAAAACATGCATGGTGGTGTAAGTCTCATAACTTTTTTTTTTTTTTCATAACAAATGGGAACACAGTAATTTCAACTGATATTTAAAATACTGCATATAATGTTCATTCTTATTGAAGAAAACATTACCACAAAAATTTTGTTTTAATTCTTGGGGTCAATTATCTGCTTTTTTTCTTTTGCTGATGAATGATCATAAATACTAATAAAATTTTATTTTTTTAATAAAAACAGTCTTTCAGGGATATTTCATAAATTTAAGATGACTTATTTCTAGTACTAACTATAAACTAACATATCTGTGATTTCCTCATCCTTCCAAACTGCTATGGTGTTTTGTATTTTGAAGGATACTTTACTCTGATTGTTGGCATATTCCTGTATTGGTTCATAAAAAATCAAATTTATGATGAATATGTAGTACTGTCCAGATGTTTCTGCTACAAGCGCATGCTTGGAATTTGCAGGTCATCTTGAATGTGTTACTGAGCCACCAAATATATTTATAATACAGTATAATTTTTTTTTTTTCAAAGTCACATATAAATGAATGACATGCAAATTAGGCCATAGTCACCTTCTTGTAGTTAAATTAGTTTCTGAAAGAATATATTTCAGCATAGCCTCTGCCATTCTACTCTATGAAAGCCTGCATAATAAAACACAATGTTTCCCTCTGGGTCTTGCATGCTGGTTTGCTAGTATTAGTACCTTCAAACTTGATAAGCTTTGTTGTTGAGTATGGGGCTTAAAGATGATACACAGTCAGTATAATTTTATGATCAGAAGAGATTCAAGTCTTAGTGTAAATCCAGTGTTTTTTGGAACTGGGCAGCTTTTTTTCTGGGAAGACTAGTGAAAACATTTTAGTTTTTCATTCCAAAGATACAAGAACAAAGAGTTTGAGTTTGCAACATTATTCTGTGTTCGTGCCAGGCAATTCTGCATGCACTGCATGAAGAAGGACTTCCCTGCCATAAAAGTCAGTTTTGTCAAAGCTTAGGCTTCCTGAAGTATACTGCATATACAACTGCATATACACATGTATATTGCAGTTGGCGGTTGTGGTTTATATGCAAATATCATAAGTAGATTGTTTATTCTGATGAAGTACTTTCCATTTCAGCTTTTCTTTCATGCATATTTTTTGTATGAATGGTTCAATTTAATTACTGTTGGAAACGTATGAATGGCCTTAGGAACCATCAAGCAAAAGTTTAATTTAATTGAATTATATTTATATAATGTTACCTGTCTGAGATGAAATTTCAAATACCATTAGGAACAAAGAAATGAGACAATGGTATAAAAGACACTTGCAAAGTGAGCAAAAATAGCAAAAATTAAATCCAGATGGCAAAAATGGTTTCTGCTTAATCTAGAGGGAAAATAATTGAAGAGACCAGTGTTTTCCCACATGCCAATGGCTGCATTTGGATGACATGGTAAGACTGGCACAGACCTAACACATGGAGCAAACAATAAACAAGACAAGAAGTATCAGCTGAAATGGTAACGAAGAGGACAATGTAAAAAAATCTTGTTATGAAACAGTCAGATTATAATTGTCTGTCTGACTCCATTGTAACTCTGCTTCTATTACGTCAGTTTCATTCCATCTTCCCTTGCTTATTGTCTTCTGGCTATTATCAGTCAGTCTGAAAGAGTTATAACTGCTTCTTCAATGTCCACTTCCATTTCGGATGTTTCAGACAATGCTAGTTCTTGGTAATACACCAAGAGGTAGTTAGATGAGTTCAGTACACAGCCCTGTAAACAATCCTGACACCAAAGGTATTTTAGTTCTTTAGAAGACAATAAAATGAAGTATGGCCACTGAATTGTAGGAGTTAAGATAAAACATGAAGATGGATTGGTTTTTGACTGTGATGAGTGTAAATGTCTGAGTTTCATCAGATTTACAGCAGAAGCAAAAACCAGTTAGGGAACCTCATCTTTTAATAATTCAAAGATTCATTTAAAAAATATTTAGTGATAAATGCATCACTTCAACAAGGCTCAAAGCATAAATGCCCAGTGAAATCAGGGTAGATGAGGTAGAATAAAAGAATAAAAGAATGAATCTCACTTTTTATCTCTTCTTGATGAGACTGAATGGTAACATTAATTTATTTTGCTGGTAATTTATTTAATTGATGGACAGCCTATATCTATCTAGTGGAGACAGTCCACTTCTTTGTTTTCTAATAAAAAACACAATGAGGCAGCTGGAGGGAAGGCATCTGACTTTCCCATTTTTGTACTTGAATGACTGGGTATTAAGATTGCCCTGTCGAAATTAGGGTGCTATTTTTTCTTCTTTTTTATAATACAATACAAGCTTGTTACATGAGTCATTTACAAAAGACAACTTTAACCAGAAGATTTAGTTCAGTTGTCTTCTGTTTTCAAGTGGGCTTCTCTCTGAATTCCAACTGTGAAACAGTTAGCATTCAGTTAGTATACTGATTATACATATGTTTTCACACAGAAAATGAAAAACTGCAGCACCTTTTGTGGTAACATTACAGAAGAGTTTAGTAGTGTTCCTCACTGTCACCAACTTTTTAAATTACATCAGCATTACTTCAAGGAGAATAATGGATCCATAATAATATATACCAGATGATATTCAAACATGTATGCACATATTTATTTTCTGTTTTTCATCTCTTCACATCTTTAATTTGTAATTTAAATTTTGATACAAAGCTTCTTCATAAATAGCAGAATGCATAAAATGTGTAAGAAGTTAGATGTTTTATGAAAAAAAAGCCCATTGCCATATTCGTTGCATATTTCTGCTCTGTTTTCCTGGTGTGGTGTGAGTACGCTATAGCTGCACAATTGACACCACTGCTATTTTACTCGTAAGTCTTGTTTCTGCTGCACAACTGGTTGTGCCTGTTTTGATGCAATTGAATCACAGAGCCATGTTCCGAGATTTACTGTTTTTTTAAAAAATTAACATTCCTGTGAAATGTAATATGTATCAAAATATTTCATTTAAAGCATGCAATTTGAAATATCACGACTATGAAATATCTGCCATCCAACATATAAATATGCAAGGATTCTTTATTTTGTGTTGGCAAACTCCTGATGTCGAAACTAGGAAGATCTGAAATCTCTCTTTCATCCCTATTTGTTCTACTGCTTTACGCAGCCTAGGTTTAATTTGTGTATATAATTTACTCTGCACTGCAGCCTAATGGAACTGCATAATTTTTCTCACATTTAGAAATAGGTTGTTTTCTTTTGTGTGACCTTATGCATGTAGTAAGCAAGATTATTATGGGATATTGTTGGTTCAATTCTCATTTCTAATACACTGCTGTAGTAAAGCTTCCAATGAAAACATTTAGAACATTACATTAATACCCACACAGTGTCTTTTGATGATCATTCCTGAGGCATCCCAGAACTACAGAAAATAAGACTGAAACAAACAAAGGCAATACAGAAGTGAGGGCACTGAATTCCAAAACACTGACTGGGGAACACTTTTTTTTTTTTTAAAAAAAAAAGGACCTTGTATTAATCTTTAACTCTTCTTTCAAATATTATAACTTTAGTAGATGTTCAAGCATTAGTTTGATCCAGGAATTTGTGGTCTTTGAATGCAGGCCAGAATTTCGAAAGTAAATTACCTCAAGGTCTTGCAAAAGTGAGTAAAATACATTCTAAACTGTGGGAGGAATATTTAAGGCATTCTTGTACAGGAAAAAAATTGTGCAAGGTCTCTGAATTTTTTCTCTCTAAATCTGTGAATTGCACACTGGTTGTCTAGCACTTCTATAGAGTTTTGTTTGGTTTTCAATATAGACTTCTGGCTCTCTTGCATTTCAGAGCTTTCCTGTTACATCAGAATTACAGATTGAAAACTGCCTGTGATATGTGTTCAATAACTCTGTTGTATTTCTCTCCTCTGAATCATGGAATGTCTTAAAAAAAAGAATAGTTGAAAAAAATGTGCAGTTTTGTTCATCACTTAGGAATCACTAAATTAAGAAGATGTCTGGTTAATCCAAAAATAATGAGAAGTTGAAAAGTGCTGTCAGCACTGGCTTTTATTTGTAATTGATACGTAACAGCTTATGGAAATTGTGGGTTGTGACAGGTCAGTCTTTTCTGTTTAATATCTATGAAAAATATCAGCTTGCTCGTCCTAAAAATTAAAGTCTTCTGTTCTGACCTCTCTCTCTCTCTTTTTTTTTTTTTTCCAATTGAGGTAGTAAAGAGGCGGTGGAGGTTAGACTTCCAAGATCTGACACAAGATATATGTCTCAAGAATAAATTAATGTACTAACTTTTATACATCTGATTGTAATGAATAAATATTTTTTTATTAATAATACGGTTTTCCAAGGCATATAATATCTATATTACATAATACAATATAAAGTCTGTAGTGTGAATGAATCATGGAATCATAGAATGGTTTGGGTTGGAAGGGACCTCAAAGATCATCTAGTTCCAACACCCCTGCCATGAGCAGGGACACCTTCCACTAGACCAGATTGCTCAAAGCCTCATCCAACCTGGCCTTAAACACTTCCAGGGAGGGGGCATCCACAGCTTCTCTGGGCAACCTGTTCCAGTGTCTGACCACCCTCACAGTGAAGAACTTCTTCCTAATATCTCATCTAAACCTACCCTCTTTCAGCTTAAACCCATTTCCCCTTGTTTTGTCATTAACTGCCCTTATGAAAAGTCCTTCCCCAGCTTTCTTGTAGCCCCTTCAGGTACTGGAAGGCCGCTATAAGATCTCCCCGGAGCCTTCTCTTCTCCAGGCTGAACAGCCCCAACTCTCTCAGCCTGTCCTCATAGGAGAGGTGCTCCAGCCCTCAGATCATCCTTGTGGCCCTCCTCTGGGCTTGTTTTAGCTGCTCCATGTCTCTCTTGTGTTCCATGGCATATGGACTATAAACTATATCAAATAATCCATTCACAGCTATGGAGCAATAACAATTTTCAAGCATTACAGATTTATCACAATTTCAGACATTTGAGAAAAACTTAAATATGACATGATTCAAAGGTTGGATCATATGTTCCTGTACATTTATGCAGTATTCCTTTCAGTATGGATATAGTCTTGGTGCTAGCTCTAAAATAAAAAAAATAATTTAAAAATGTAATCAAGACTTGAGTTTATTTGGTTAAAAATGGTGATATAACAGACTAATGCACTTTTCAAAGAGGAATAAAAGAAATATCAGTGGGTTTTAGGGCTATGTTATAGTTAGATTAGTTTGAGTTTATTGAGTAATTTTATTTCTGAACTTTCTTTTAATATGCTATTAATTAGATGCTTTGAATTTAATAGTTACTTGGAAACTTACATATTTGGAGTTGCTTTTTAAAAATTTTCTCAGAACTAGTGTACACCTTGGTAGAAGGATGCCTGTGAAAACAGATGGAACAACAGTGAGCACTGAAAATCTGATCTTGAAAAGCCTGTCTGAAGGAAAAAAAGCCCTGGATTTTAGTACTTGATATTTCTCTTATTTTTCTTCTTCTCAAAGCACATGTTGCCTCACAGGTTTTTCAATAGGCAAAACTAATTTCAGAAGTTCAGAACAATTTGCGAAAGTATTGCTTGGGCAATTAAAGGTCATTTGATCAGTTAGACTGAAGAAGATTATATACTTCTGAGTCTGAACTGAGGCAAAATGACAATTAATTTAGAAACTTCCAGAAATGTCATATGAAAATTGTAAGAAAAAAAAAAATAGGCTTGACATTGGAAGGTATTATAATGATAGAGACTTCTAAGGTTTAACTGTAATGAAAACAAAAACAATCACATTTTATCACAGACACTATTCCTCCTAACTTTCAGGATAGTCCTTCTTCCCACAGCTTGCAATGCCCTGTTTGATTCTGAGTATCACCCACAAATGTGAGCATCAGTTACCCCACTAGAAGCCAAACTCTCATTCACTGAAGTGAGACTATGATTTTAGCCACAATCCTTGTCCAGATCTTGTAGTTTTCCTGTGGGGTTTTATTTTCATTATTTTGTTATTAATATCTTCATATTTAATTTTACTTGGTCTGTAATTTTCAATATGCTGCAGGCTGAGATATCCCTGAAGAGCTTTAGACACTGACAGAAGAATCTGTAGGATCAGGATTCTATTATATGAAAAATTTTCGTTTTGTTCTATGTTTATATTGTTAATGAAGCCTTGACACCACCATCCATAACAAAAGTACCACCAATAAATAATCTTTCTCATGTATGAAGATTCCTGACATTCCATATAATACTGAATAAACAATTATGAAGACTGAGATAAGATTAAGCATGCTTTTGAAAAGGTTATAAAATCTTAACTTTAATAAAATACAACTAAAAGTTCAGTTTTTCATTTTACTGGTACTTTTCTTTGCAAAAATTGAACTGTATTTTTAAAGTACATTGAGACTTAATCTAGGCAGAAAGGTTTTTTTGATAGGTTTTTTAGACTTTCTAAAAACTTCTAAGAAAGTGTACCAGTGATAAGATTTAGCCTAATGTAGGATAATATAGTCCTACCATACAAATGTTTTACATTATTTTTGTGTTTATATTTGACTCAAATGTTTTCAGCAGTGGGTCTATGTTTCCATCTGTGAAAGTGGTTCATTTTTAAACCCTTGTGAAATATAATGCATCTTTCACACAGAATCACAGAATCACAGAATATTTGGGATTGGAAGGGACCTCAAAAGATCACCTAGTCCAATCCCCCTGCCAGAGCAGGAACGACAATTTTATTTTTTTTTAATCCATCAGAATAAAAAATGTTTATCTGAAAATCTGTTATATGCCAAGCTTAAGAAAAATTTTATATTGGGATCAATCACTTACTGAACTCAACATCCAACATGTTCATGCATAAGATACAGAAGGGTGAACTTGGTAAAAGGCTGGGAAAGCTTTTCTTTTATATTTCTGAACCTCTGAATGCTGCAGACAGTGCATTTATGAAAACATTGAGAAAATCCACCCTGTATAAAAATTAAAATTTTGCATACATAGTAAAACAATAGCAGACTAATAGAAAAAAAATGGACTTTTGGTACACATTATGATTAATGACAATAAATTATATTTTTTTTAACCTTGAAATTAAGTCTTTCCAAAATAAAAATGTTTTCATATCCCTTATTTCAATCCTACACTAGCAACAATTTCATTCCATGAATTCACACTCAGTGCCATGAGACGCAAATTAATAGGCAGTTGTCAGTAAATTGATAGGTGCTGCCAACAGGTTACCAATCTCCCACTCATAGTAGCAGAAGGCACATTCTCATGAAAAGTCTGCAGAAATGATTTCTGCCTTTTTCAACAGGCAATGATCATATGCAACAGACAAACAAAGGATTCCAAATATAATATGTGTCTTTTCATAAAGCAACAGTAAAGCTTACCTCCCATGTACTACTAATTCCCAGTGGGGCATGAGAAAGAAAGCACTTTTTTTGTTCCATGAAAAAATGATACCTTTCTTTGAAGTTTAAAATATCTTTAAAATTAATGCTGCTAATTTTGGTTTTCTTTGTCTCTGATTGGTAGAAAGAATCCTGAGTTCTTTTTCCTTTGTGAGGAAAATTTTCTTGGCAATTGTGGCGGTTTCACTTGACTAGCAGTTGGCTAGCAGTCAAACACAGCCATTTGCTCACTCCTTCTTGCTCCCCCCTCCCCGGGAGAGAATTGGGGGGCAAGGGTAAGGATACTCATAGGTTGAGATAAGAACAATTTAATAATTGAAATAAAAGAAAAATAAAACTAATAACCATATAGAACAGTAATAATAATAACAATAACAACAACAACAACAATAATGAGTGATACACACCACCCACTGACCAAGCCCGGCCCATTCCCAGATAATGATCCCAGTGGAACAACAATCCCAAAACTGAAACTGCAATCCTGGAAGAGTGAGAGCCCAAGCAAAAGCCAGAGAGAGCAAGAGAGGGAGAGACTCTCATTAATATACTGAATATGATGTTATACGATATGGAATATAATATCCTATTGGCATATCCAAATGCCAATTTAGCTTAATAATTTAGATATTCCTTGCCTCATTAGATCTTGCACTTGTAGACTAACAAAACATGAAGCCCTTCAACTTCTAGAGACAAATGCAAAAACACTGGTAGGTTATCAATGTTTTTCTCATAACAAATCCCACACTGAAAACAAAATACAGTGTGATTCTTGCTAATAAAAAGAAACCTATCTCTGTCTCAGCTAAAAACCAGGACAGTAATGCATGTTACTAAGAGGGCAACCAAATGACTTAGAGGGATTAGTAATGAAACATTAGAAACTTAAATTATCCAAATGAGTAGTTCAAATTTCATTTCTATGGAAAATAAATTAAAGTCACCAACACTGACAAGACAATTAGCATCCCATCTGTAAAGTTTTCAAACTAGAGAAAATTGCCATAGCAGTAGTCAGCATCACTTCCATTGTGGCAGAAAAGCTGGGAAGTTGTAAGTATGCAGGATTTCTATCTCCCAGTTGTAGTAGAAATCTGTAGTGGACCAGAACTGGAAACCTGGCAAGATGCCTGGCCATGCAATACCCAGTAGTCATAACATCACAGGAAATAATCTTGATAATGTAATGACTTGTCTTTTAACAGTCTGGAAGAAATATGTCTTAAAATAACTTTTCTGGGGACTGCTCTCCAACAGATTTGGAGTTCTGAAGAAAAGATATATGCCTCATGTTTTGGATTCAGACAGAGCTCAATGTTGTAGAGAAAGAAGACAACCCAGATAGTAGAAGAAAGAATGAGAAACTATTATCACAGGAAATTTATAATGATGACAGGAAAAGTGAAGGATTGAGGAAAGGGTCAGTAGTAGGAATAAGATCTCACTGAAGCTTAAATGGTAAACAAGAAAAGAATTGCTGGGAAAAAATGTTTCTGTGTTGAGTGTAGCGTGAATCATGGCAAAACAGCCAGACAAATTAAAAATTGTATCTGCAGAGTGCCTATATTTTTTCCTAATTCCCCTCCTAAAATCAGTGATTTGACCTTTCTTAATATTTGCTGTTAAATTGTCACCTTCACATAAATTGGGAGAAAATGTGGTTTCAGATAATTCTCTGTTGCAACATTCTCTAACTTGATAACTTTATCATTCAAGCAAGCTGAGCCTTGAAAACAGTAAAGCCAGCCTGATTCCCTGAAGAAAGCTCATAGCAGCCAGTGTAAAGTGTTTTACTGTTTTAAACCCTGAAGGATACTGCTTGGGATGGACAGAGACCTTTCTGCATTTCTTTTGTGTAAGTGACAGAGGAAAACAAATTTTAAGGGTGATGTTTTCAACATCTAATGAGCTCTCTGTATTCTTTCCAGAGAATCCACAGTATGGTCTCCAGATGGATTATTAATATATTGAATATGAAGGTTTTCTTGCAGGTGTAGTGTAGGCAGATCATTCCAAGACACTCAGAGATCAGAGGTAGAAGCTCAGAGATCAGAAGTTTCTCCACGCACCAGCTGATGTTTCTTTAACTGTCAATTACTATACCCACCAGTAGATACTTGATTCAGGACCATGTCTGATCAATTTCTGAAAGAACTTAATGAAAAAACCCCATACTTTATCTATCTTGAATAGATGCAATAAGCCATATATTATTTGAAGGCTGTGAATCCTAGTGGAATTTCAGCACTAAATGCTGACTCAAGTAGCTAATTTAGCAGAAGATTAACTTTATGCATGCAAATGTTCCCATTACAACTGCAGATTTAATTGCAGGTTTACATTTAAACAAATAGTGAGCATTTTTATGCATCAGAGAACAATAGACATTATTTATGTCTGAAACTTTGCAATTAGTAGTAGTTATTATTTCAGTATATTCTTGTTGCCCCTCAGGTATAGCCTATGAAATCCTTTTAAATTATTTGACAGTTGATAAAATATTGCATAAAAATTGTAGTTATGACACACTGTCTTTCTCTTTGTGCACTGAAAACCTATTTGTTGTAAAGTGCAACAAAAAAAAATGATTCAGTTGTGTTGATCACCAATACTTTAGCTTTTCAAAGCAAGACAAAGAGAGGGGAAAAGAATGAGTCATGTTAACAGTTGAAATGCCAAATTTTGTGTTTATCATCTTTACCAAAATAAGACAGTCATGGCATGTACTTATTTGAACACAACCTCTAGATATGAGGAGATGTGAGCAGACAAACCTAAGTTTCCTTTATCCTAGATTCTCTTTAGCCAGCTCTGAAACAGACCCAAGAAACCTGAGATCAGTAAACTAGCTTGGAAGTCAGACTCTGCTGCTGTGTTAATACTGAAAATGTGTATATAGTATTTTAACAGTCTGAAATATCTTGATTATTTAACGTCTTTTGCATACCAGTTACATACAGATTCTGGTGACAGTACCCATTGACATCCTTTGAATCACGCAAACCATATTTGAAGTACAGCCTGGACTCAGACTACAATAATTTACATATCTCATCTTTTCCATAGAAGAAGCTTAATCACACTTTGAAGTCACATAGAGAAGCAGTGATGGTGGCAAGAAGAGCTTTAAAAAAAAAAAAAAATTGCAAGAGTCTTCTGAATTCAAAAGGATTAAAACAACTGGTAAAAGATTTCAAAGTTTTTAAGTGTCTTTTGCAAATTAAGGATCAACTTTTCATATTCCAGTATTTTCATATCAGTAAAAATTATGCAAAATCCATGATTATGTTATGTCCATATCTGCCTCCTAAGTAACAGGGATAGATGTATGGACTATACTTTATTTCTTTGTTTTCTCCTTTTCCACATATCTGTTCTGCTGCTTAGGTATGTCACTGCTGACTTTCCCTTTCTTCCATTGTTCCCTGTTTATTTTATTATAAGCTTAGGAAATCTCCTCTAATTGGTTATCCTAGCTAGAGCAGGACTTAATCAGTAGTAAAAAAAGAGGGAGCTGATTTCATGTGATCTAGCAGCTTTCTGCAGCCTATTGTTTTTGGACTCTTTTCAGCATCCTTTACCCCTTAGAATCTAGAAGCTGTGTTTGCCTGTAGTGCAACGTGGAGAATTACACATAAACCATGTATTAATTACAGTATATTGATTCTAGGTTCACTTTTTTTCCCTGAACTTCATAAAACACATACTTGGTACAGTTATAGTCTGTGATAGGATTAAATATTAGATCAGATATGCTTCCTCTCTAAAAAAAAAAAAAAAAAAAAAAAAGGTTTTGAGCCTTTACTGACAGGTCTGTGATGCTTACAAAGGCAAGTTCAGATTAACCAGAATTGATGTCTGCTGAAAAGATAACATCTGACAACAGAAAGATTGATATAAAATCTAGAGTCAGAAAAGATTGTTCAACATAATTTTACATAGTGGATTTTCTAATAGCTACTCTTGAGATTAAACACAAAACTTGTGTTCAATTGTTCCCAGTGCTCTGGGATGACACATAAGACATTAATTGTATGCCAACCCTAAGGTCTTGCATGAGTCTTGCAAAGGTGGTGTACACATGGAAGCCAAGTGGGAAGTTCATTTGACTAGAAAGAAATAGATGGATCTTGGAGAGCGTGAATTGAGCATCAGGTGTGTTTGCAGACCTAGGGCATTGTAAGTTGGGAAAAGGAAATCTTAAGATATTATCTTCTTTTTTTTTTTTTTTTTTTCCCCCAGAAGATTTCAGGAATTTAGTACATTAAGTAAGTTTGTCAATGATACTAAATTAGGAGCAGCTGTGGACTCCTTCATTGGCAGAGTGGCCTTACAGAGAGATCTGGGCAATCACCAACTGTAAGAAATTTAGCAAGAACAAGTGCTGAATTCTGCACCTGGAATGGGACAATCCTGGTTATATGTACAAATTGGCAGACAAGAGGCTGGAGAGCAGCCCTGCAGAAAGAGATCTGGGGGTTTGGATTGATTATGAGTCAACTTAGAATATGAGTCAGCTATGTGCTCTGGCAGCCAAAAGGGCCAACTGTGTCCTGGGATGCACCAAGCACAGCATAGCTAGCCGGTCAAGGGAGTTGATTGTCCCACTCTACACTGCACTTCAGTATAAGACAACCATTAAATTATTACAGTGTGTCCAGAGAAAGGCCTCAAAGGCAAGACTTATGAGGAGCAGCTGAGGTCACTTGATGTGTCCAACTTGGAGAAGGCTGAGGGGTGACCTCATCACAGTCTACAACTTCATCAAGGTGTGCAGCAGAAGGGGAGGTGCTGATCTCCTCTCTCTGGTGACTAGTGAAGGGACATGAGGAAATAGAATGAAGCTGTATCAGAGGAATTTCAGACTGGATGTTAGGAAAAGGTTCTTCACTGAAAGGGTGATCAGTCACTTGAACAGTTTCCCCAGGGAAGTGGTCCCAGCACCAAGCCTGTCAGAGTTCAAGGAGTGTCTGCATGATGCTTTTAGTCATGTAGCTTAGTTTTGGGTAGTCCTGAGAGGAGCAGGGAGTTGGACTTGCTTATCCTTATGAGTCTCTTCCAACTTGAGATGTTCTATGATTCTACAGAAGAAATATAAACCCAGGAACCTCAGAAGCAATACACAAAGTTAAAACTATGTACACTCAAATCAAATAGGAGACCATGCCTAAAAAGTTTGACAAGTTCCACATGTGTTTAGTCCTACCTCCGTACAAGTCTAAATGTAGTCATCCATTTTTAAAAAGTGGCAGAAAGCAGCAGTACTGGAAATCTCGCAGAATATAGTACTTTACACTGAGAAGGATGTTTAAGAATGGTAGATATTGAAGATTAGACAATGTGATGGCAGACAATAAGCAAGTACTGGTTTGGGTTTTGAGATTATTAGTATGCAACTAACATTTAAACTTTTATTCCAAATGGTCCAAACATCCAACTAAACTTTTATTCAGATTGTCTTTTTGAAACAAACTGCCTTCCCAAGCCATTATGTTTTATTAAAAACATGTATAAGTCTAGAGTGTATAAAAAATATATTGCAGCAGGGCTGGTGTAGCAAACTGTGTCAGCTATTGACCTTCTATCTCTATTGAAGCTGATATTATTTTATTCACTTGAGATAATAGAGATATAACATGGAAAACAGTTGCTATTGATACCAACAGTACCCTTGCTACCAACCCCATTTTCTGCTCTTATCTGGCAGCACTGGTATGGGCTTTAATGGATTTCCAGGCAGAGTGCATGTCTAAGTACAAACAGTAGGCAGTTAGCCACATTACTGCAAACAGATTACATAATGGAATATGATGCTTATACCTAATTGTGACATTTAACTTTAAAAAAAGCAAAAAGCCTAAGCTTCTGCAGTAATAGGTCTCTTGTTCTTTAAATGGAATAATTCATTTACTGAGCTATCAAAACTGCATCATTTGCTCCTCAAATTTGTTCTGAACCTGGTGGTTTCTATAATGTTTACTTTGCTCCATCTGCAGTAGGAAGTATTTCTCCTGGAAATACCCAGTAGGATACAATATACCAACATAATTGTGGTTTTTGTTTTTGTTTTAAGTTGATACATGAAAAAATGCACGTATTAGCAAAGGATACAACTTGAATAAAATATCTATGGAGAAAGTCATACCCATTTGCTTTTAGCTTTTGTGCATAAGTCAAATTATCATCTAGTGATTTCCCAATGTAAACAGCTATAATAATACTTTTCTAGACACAACTAGGGAAAAGATCTAGATTTTTTATGGAGAACTAATTTGTCTCGCTGACATGTTGCTGGTATTTCATTTTTTTTTTCCAAGTATTTTACAAAAAAAAAAAAAAAAGAAAAAAAATGAGGGTGATTACATTTGTTCTCAGAACAGTCACGAGAAGCATTTCACTTCCGTTTTAAGATAACAGAGAGCAACTGGATTGCAGTATTGTGTTAGACTTGTGTCTCCATCAGTTAAGGACTGTGGTTGGCATGGACTCCTTCAAGAAAAGGATACAAGACACCTCACATTCAACTACTATGACATTATCTGTCTTCTTCCTATAACACACCACTGCACACTACATATCTGTATAATCTTTTGATTGTTAAGAGTTACTTTAATTTTTGTATTAGGTCTAAATTAAAGTCTACTTTAGTGCATACATTCTTAATTCAACATAGTGTTAGCCACAACCCGTCCAATTTTTTTTGCAGGTTTACTCAATTTCATAGTTTCAGTGGTATGTCTTGTCGATAAATTAATTATTTTTTTACTTTATGTTGGAAAAAGCACACTTTTATTTGTTTCAAATTTGCTATATCTTTGAACTTTTGAAAGTCCTTTAGTTCTAATAGTATGATTATCATATGTTATAATCCGGACCTGTTATCTTCCCAACACCAATTTATACTGATAGTAAAGGTTGATGATACAACAAGAAGTGTTTGTAACTACAAACCGATGAGTCTTAATTAAAATCATAGCAAAGTTTTCTGGTGTCATCAATCATATTTATCCTCCTAAACTGTATACCTTAGGTCTTTTCAGAACTCTCTAATTCTGTATATGACCATTTCAATATCATGTCATGTTAGGTTCCCCAAAAATGAAGGCACCCATTTCTTTACTATAAACAAACTGAATTGCATTTTAGCTATGTAAAATAGAATGCCTCGGTATAAAAGCAATCCAAAGTAAATTCTTCCATTTTTGTCCTCTTTTACATAACATTCAACATAAACTTGCATTGTTTCTGGTTTTGTTTTATATTTATTTTTGGTTTTAAGACATAAAAATAATTTTCTGATGGAGAAATGATAAATGTGGTTTAGGACCTGCATTACTATATACACTCGTGTAACTACATGTTACACAATATTCAAAAAAAGCATTTTCTTTAGGAAAAAGATAGGAAAGATGAAACAGAAAAGTCAAACCAAAAAGGAAAGGGAAAATCACCTACCCAAGAAAAATAGCATCAAAGGAAAAGCAAGGGGGTTTATTTTTCATTTAATTCATAGGTGCCTCAATGGTTGTCCTTCCTGTAGATAAGAAGGATAAGCTGCATAATTGCTGAGCCCTTTCCAATCAAGTGAAAAATTTTAAACTGCATTCTTACACTGTTCAAGAAATAATCTGTGCTTAAAGCTTTCTGTCAAACACTGTGTATAAATATTATTTAATACATTCTGATTACAAGCACTGACTTCTTTTATCAAGTTGAGAAAATAGAAATTTATGGTCTAGCTTTTAAAAGTGATTTTTGACTGCTAGACTAAAAAACATGGCCTGATTTGAGGTTTGTTAAAACATACATAATGCATTTTTCTATAAATAGTAGAGATCAAATGCCTCTAACTGGTGAAAAGCTTGCATCCACATTTATGACTCTTTAGAAAATTTGAGGTAGTTGTAAAGTTTTCAGCTTTGATTTTTTAGCTCTACTACAGCCACAAATCTAAAGTTCTGAATTAGCTAAATATAAAATATAAGGTATCTCTAGTTCATTTTCAAAACAGTATTATGTTATCTTTCTATATATGTCAAACCAACATGCTTCTAAATTGCTTTATGATATACACAGTAGACAATATAATGAATTATATATGTATGTGCTATTTCAATTATATGGTAAGGTAGAAAGCTATTCAGTAAAATTTCTCCATGCAGTGAAATGATTAAGTATTTTGCATTTTTCTGTATGGCATTTAGGTGTATACGGAAGATAGACTTGTCTAGATGAATATATTTGTGAGAGTTCAGTGTTTCTGCAATTGAACAAAAGGCTAATTTGCAGAATCTGTAACAGAAAATTATAAAAAGATTGTGGCTAAAAAAGAAAATTATTGCCAATTCTTATGTACAAATAAAAATCATTATTGAGATTAGAACGTAGTGACAGAGATAAATTTGATACCTCTTCCTTCCTTGCTTGGCATGGTTGTGAAACCTGTACACCTGGGGTTCTTCATAACCCGTCTGGACAAGGCTTTGAGCAACCTAATCTAATTTGAAATTTTTAAGGAGATTGAACTACTTACATCCAGTGGTCACCTCAATATAAATTTCTCTGTGAAAATATCATTACCTTTTCTTTTCTTCCCTTGCCCCTCTCTGTCATATATCTACACAACACTGATAACTTCTGCCACACTTAAAACAGGAAACAAAAATTTACTGTTTTCGTATGATGATATATATAAGATGTTATTGACTGGATACTAATGTGGTCAGTTGACCTTGGTTGGATGCCAGATGCCCACCAAAGCCACTCTATCACTCATCTCCTCAGCTGGACAGGGGAGAGAAAATATAACAAAAGGCTCATGGGTCAAAACAAGGACAGAAAGAGATCATTCACCAACTACTGTCATGGGCAAAACAGACTCAACTTGTGGAAAATGAATTTAATTTATTACCAATCAGACAAGAGGATAATGAGAAATAAAAATCAAATCTTAAAATATCTTTCCCCAACCCTTACTTTCTTCCTCGGCTCAGGCCTGCTCCCGATTTCTCTACCTCCTCCCCACCAGCAGCACAGGGGGTTGGGGTCAGTTCATCACATGTTGTTTCTGCTGCTCCTTCCTCCTCAGGGGGAGGACTCCTTCCCCCACACCAGCGCGGGGTCCCTCTCACAGGAGACAGTCCTCCACAAACTTCTCCAACATGAGCCCTTCCCATGAACAACAGTTCTTCTTAAACTGCTCCATCACGAGTCCTTTCCATGGGATACAGTCCTTCAGGAAGGGACTGCTCCAGCGCAGGGTCACAAGGCCTGCCAGCAAACCTGCTCCAGCGTGGGCTCCTCTCTCCATGGGGCCACAGGTCCTGCCAGGAGCCTGCTCGAGCATGGGCTTCCCATGGGGTCACAGCCTCCTTTGGGTATCCAGCTGCTCTTGTGTGGGGTCCTCCATGGGCTACAGGTGGTCATCTGCAGTTGCACAGGTTTTTTTTCCTCCTTAAATATGTCATCCCAGAAGCACTACCACTGTTGCTGATTGGCTTGGCCTTGGCCAGTAACGGGTTTGTCTTGGAGCTGCTGGCATTGTCTCTGTCAGACATGGGGAAAATTTCTGGCAGCTTTTCATAGAAGCCATCCCTGTAGCACCCCCACTACCAAAACCTTGCTACACAAACCCAATACAACCACATAGTGTAATTCTAAAGATAATGGCCAGAAGAAGTTACTAAAACTAATCTAGAAACAGTCTCTAGATTTACATGACAGACAAAATTCACAGATTTTCCAAATTCCAGATTAGTATAAATCAGTGTCTTTGAACTGAAATATTGAAACTATATCAATTTAAGATTCTGGCCAGTTATAAAGTGGAAAAGAAAAAAAGATGTTTCATGTCTCTAGATTTGCTAACATCACCTTCAAAAATATAATGGAAGAAACATAATATTACCTACCCTGTCGATGTATTCCACACAGGGAGGAGTGTATGTCTTCACAAAATCACAAAAAGACTGAGTTTGGTGACAACTCTTGACATTATCTGGTCCAACCCCTCTTCTCCAAGCAAGACCAGCTGAAGCACGTTGTCTCTGGCATGTCCTGTCAAATTTTGCCTATCTCCAGGGATTGAGACTCCACAACCTCTCTGGGCAAGAGGTTGCTGTATCCAAACACCTTCTGTATTGGGTTTGCGCGGCAAGGTTTTGGTA
>NW_010318341.1:20452-20727 GCF_000700745.2 Antrostomus carolinensis | reverse complement strand
ATCCAGAGGGTAGTGGTCAATGGCTCAACGTCCAGATGGAAGACAGTAACAAGTGGTGTCCTTCAAGGGTCCATACTGAGACCAGTGCTGTTCATTTATCTTCAATTATCTTCATTAATGATATTGACAGTGGGATTGAGTGCACCCTTAGCAAGCTCAGTGACAATACCAAGCTGGGTGGTGCAGTCAATGTGCCAGATGGACAGGATGCCATCCAGATGGATCTGGACAGGCTGGAGAAGGGGGACCCGGTGAACCTCATGAGGGTCAACAAG
>NW_010318341.1:12520-20223 GCF_000700745.2 Antrostomus carolinensis | reverse complement strand
GAGGAAAAGGACTTGGGGGTAGTAGTGGATGAAAAGCTGGACATGAGCCACCAATATGCATCTGCAGCCCGGAAGGCCAACCACATCCTGGACTGCATCAAAATAAGTGTTGCCACCAGGTCGAGGGAGGTGATTCTGCTCCTCTACTCTGCTCTGGTGAGACCTCATCTGGAATACTGCATCCAGTTTTGGAGTCCTCAACACAAGAAGGACGTGTACCTGTTGGAGCGTGTCCAGAGGAGGGCCACAAAAATGATCAAAGGGCTGGAGCACCTCTCCTATGAAGATAAGCTGAGAGAGTTGGGGCTTTTCAGTCTGGAGAAGAGAAGGCTGCAGGGGGACCTTATAGTGGCTTTCCAGTACCTGAAGGGGGCCTATAAGAAAGCTGGGGAAGTACTGATCACAAGAGCATGTAGCAATAGGACAAGGGGTATTGGTTTTAAACTAGAAAAGGGTAGATTTAGGTTGGATATTAGGAAAAAGTTTTTTCAATATGAGGGTGGTAGATCATTGGAACAGGTTTCCCAGAGAGGTAGTGGAGGCCCCATCCCTGGAGATATTAAAGGTCAGGCTTGATGGGGTCCTGAGTGACCTGCTTTAGTAAAGATGTGCCTGCTTACTGCAAGGGTGTTGGACTAGATGGCCTTTGAAGGTTCCTTCCAACCCAATACATTCTATGATTCTATGATCTCTCTAATGAATTAGGACTAAGTGGAGAGTGATATTGTAGAAGCAGTATAACACTTTTCATAGATGTCCAGTGTCAATGACAAAATCCTAACTGAACTTTTTCAGAGAATATATCTTACCTTGACTAGGTGAGTGCCAGTCAACATTTAGAAGGTTTTTAATGCATTTTGGAAAAATAAGAAACTGAAAAAGCCATTGACAAGCTATGAGGCAAGGTCAGGACTATGGTTACTATTAACTGACAGGCACTCCATGGTGTGATAAATACTACAGGAATTACAAATACCCTCCCCAGGCTTCAAACTGCCAATGTGTCATTGTCATCTGAATGTACAACAACTAGGAGCACTGTTGTACATTAGAGATTCTGTATGTTTTACCATAGATAACAGCTTTGGGTTTAAGCATTGAAAATACATTTAAGGTGTTCTCCCAGCGTGACTAGAACAGACATACACTCTGAAATGAGCTAGGGACAAAAATGAAGGAGAGCTGCAAAACTAATTTTTTTTTTTAACTTACAGAATGGAACTCCTTAGATATGCTTCATATGTTATCCTTTTTAAGCACAGCCTTTTTCTGTCCCACACACATGCTGATGAAAAATTTGAGAAGAAAATTCCTGCCAGGACTTTCTTCAGTTTCTGGAGAAAAGGGAAGAAAGTGCTTATCCATACTGCCTCCAAATACCTTTTTGTTGTTTTATGCAGACCAGATCTCCATTCCATAAAAGTGGGAATCACACAGTGCACTCACAAATACATAGCAAGTAACTCCACGTCTGTAACACATAAACACAAATAATGAATTATTGTTTCATTACAACTCCCGGTTAAATGGTAATTTAGCTCTCCTGTGTCCACCTATTTATGATTATCACACCTGCACCTTCCCTGTGTTTTTTTTTTTTTTTGTTCCCAGCTTCGATTTCAGGAGTCACTATTCTCCTCTTTACCTTGTAAAGAATTCAAAGCAGTCTCAAACAGAAGGTGAAAAGGATAATGAAATAGAAGATATATAAAAGTAGAGTGAATATAATGGAGTTACTAGGGTCAAAAATTTATTACATGAATGTGCTTTATTCTGGTCAGAAGCAGAAAGACCTTGAACCCTTAAAATATTAACACCTTGCCATATTGCCAAAAGAAACATGACTAATGCATGAGTTTAAGCAATGGAACTCTGGACACCTGTATCATTGTGTTGGCAGTGTGTTTGCATGGTTTTGGCTCTATCCAACAGAGACTGGAAATGGCAAAGGCCATGGGTTATTTTCAGTAGAACAAGATCAATTGAAGATAATTTATTTTCTGTTCCTCCAATGCTGCCGTAGCAGGCTTATTTTTCTACCTTCATGACATATCTCAGAACATTTAAAACATAACGCATATCATTTTAAACTCTGAAAATACTTCACTGAGGGACTAAAAAAATCTGTGCTGGATGCCAGGTACCCACCAAAGTCACTCTATCACTCCCCTCCTCAGCTTGACTGGTGAGACAATATATAATGAAAGACTCGTGGGCTGAGGTAAGGACAGGGAGAATTTCCACATAGTTGAAAATATTCTACCTAAAAATTTCAGATATTGAAGTGAAAAGACTTGGGAAAATGAACTCAGACACCAATATTATTTTATTATTTTTTTTTTACATTTATCAGACAATACAATAAGAAAAAGGATTCTAGAAATAGGAAAAAGTAAATATTTAAAGTGTCTTGTATACCTTATTCTAAAATATAGATATTTGTGTGTGTGTGTGCTGTCCAAACTTTTCCCTTGACAGGTGTGATTAATATCATCAAATTTTAGCTACCTAGAAGACTCATAGTCAAGCTTCCTATCTGGTCAGGAGTGGCATTTCCAGAGAGTAGTTCATACTCCACTAGCTCAGATAACTATCTTAAGAAGAGACTTTTTGCCTACAATGTTTTCCTCCCATTAAGTGTTGAGGAAAACTAGGACTAAACACCTCTTGTCGATGACTACAATTAGCTATGATAAATCCTGTTGTTCCTTTTTATTCCTGACTTTTAACTAGACATCCTCAAATGCTTGCAAAAGGGTTCTACACAGATACAAACTCCATATCAAAAATATGAAACATAATGCAGGTCCGATGTTTGCTTACTCTATTTCTCCTTTTCTCTGTCTTCTCCAGTCTGTACATGGTAGGTTTTGCCCTGCATCTTTTTCCTTTACTAATTCTCAATTTTATTTATGATGTGGTTCCATTTTTCTAGTTAGTCCTAGTCATACCATCTGTTTCTTTTCCTCCTCTAACCCAGATCTTCTCTATACTGTATTTGTATCAGATGTCTTCATACATAATATTGCAGGAGTACCATCAGGGCATCTATATATCATGTGACTTCTATATACCACACGACATCTATACTAGTAGATAATACAGAACTATGGCACGGGTGTGATACTCATCTGCAGGTTTCCACACTGTTGAATTTTTAACATAGTTTTGACTTATACTAAGTTACTTTCTCCTAGATAGCACCCAAACATGCCTCAGGGATGACATGATGCATGCTTATAGAAGAAAAGAAAGGAAAAAGTCTTTGGTGATTCTGTGCAACACAAGGTTTTTAATTTTGATAAATTATGATAAATTACTAATAGGTTACCTTGACCAAATATTGACATTTTGTCATGGGAAAATAAAAAAAATCAACACAAAACAAAACCACGTACCTTGCTTTTAAGAATATCACAACATGAAAATTAAAGTACCTTTATAGCCTATTAAAAAACACAATCCAAATTGCAAGTCCTTTCTATTACAAGTGAGGAATCTAGCTGTTTCCAAAAGTATTCTTCACCACTATCTTTTTAAGATGCCTGGCTTTGGCTTTGGGTGGGTTTGTTTGTTTGTTGGTCTGTTATCTCTGAAAACATGTACATGCACACACAGAACACTGAAAACCTTCAAAATTCTCATCCTGAGATGCATACTAGGAAAGGAAAATTTGAACCAGGAGGTTTAGTTTGGAAATTTTACTATAAATTCAGAAAATATATATTTCTTTATGGGATGTAATGGAAAATGTAATAGCATGTGGTGCTGTCAAGTGTTATACTTGTAAATTCTTAATTTTTTGGAAACTTTATAGTAATCTCTTAAACTGCAACTGTCTGAGGAGAAAGAATATTGTTAATTTACGATCCACAATTTAAATAGAGATATTACATCAAGTTTAATCATTTATGTTCAGCCTACATTAATTTCTGCAGTTTGAATGAAGAAAATATTTGCAATGCAAATGAAAGAAGTGTGATGTGTAGTAATATGACACTGGGAAGTCTCTGAACTGCTGTTGAACTGTGTCATAGCTCAGAAAAAGTGGACATTATACTTACTGCATATGGAAGTGTCAGTAAAATAATAAATATTAAATCTGTCCCTACAGGGAAGGAGGAAAGGTGTTATTAATATTTTTTGCTAAGTACTTGAGGTTATTTTAAGAGGTTTTTTTCTTATGAAATTTGAGTAGCAGAATTAAAATTGAAGTTGACATAGCAGTACTGAATCAAATTAAGGAAAACCTTTCTGCTGAAGAAATTTCCGAATACTGGCAAATTAGATTATTTAAGTAATACAGCAAATTCATAAGAGCAGCTAAGGGACATCTCTTTGAAATTAAACTAACATGGCTAAAGATTAACTACATAGTGACAAAAAAAAAAAAAAAAAAAAAAAAATCTGCCAGAGGAAAGATGGATACAAGCTTACAAAGATGGAAGTGTGGCTTTAATTGTAACAGAAGTTTGCTTCACAACATGTGATATGTTCTTTTTCTTGAACTGATGCAACTCACAGAAGAAAACTCACATCTGGTTTCCTAACATTTTTTCTGTCAGATGGAAATTTTTATTTACTGTAAGGGCACAAATGAACTACTTCAGACTGTGAAGCTATC
This sequence comes from Antrostomus carolinensis, assembly GCF_000700745.2. Classification (NCBI taxonomy): domain Eukaryota; kingdom Metazoa; phylum Chordata; class Aves; order Caprimulgiformes; family Caprimulgidae; genus Antrostomus; species Antrostomus carolinensis. The sequence goes on along the minus strand of NW_010318341.1, from coordinate 15,599 downwards.
AATTTAATTCAGAAATGTTTGCATTTTATTCATCATTATCAGTATTAGCTGTTTATTTGTCACGTGCTGATTTCTCAATAAAGTATATAAATATATTGCACCACATTTTTTTTTTCAAGTGATAGTCTAATAATTTCATTTAATCATAAAATCACAGAATGGTTTGTGTTGGAAGGGACCTTAAAGTTCATCTAGCTCCAAACCCCTGCCATGGGCAGGGATACCTCCTACTAGACCAAGTTGCTCAAAGCCTCATCCAACCAGGTCTTGAACACTTCCAGGGAGGGGACATCCACAACTTCTCTGGGCAACCTGTTCCAGTGTCTCACCACCCTCACAGTAAATAATTTCTTCCTAATATCTCATCTAAATCTATCCCTTTTCAGTTTAAAACCATTACCCCTCATCATATCACTACCCAGCCTTGTAAAAAGTCCCTCTCTAGCTTTCTTGTAGGCCCCCTTCAGGTACTGGAAGGCTGTTACAATGCCTAAGGAGGGAAGACAAATGGATGAATTTATAATTCAAGATTTAAAAGATATATTTTTTAAAATACTTAATGAAAATCAGTATTCCTTTTTCATTTTGAAATAGAAATGCAGCCTGAGATGCTGCAAATATTAACAAAAAAAATAGTAGTTGAATTCCCGATTTGAAGATTTAGTGATAAATTGGTTGTTTTGTTGACCATGGAAAAAAGACATAATATATGTCTTAGCTTTGTAACTTCCATACCATTTTATTCCTCCTTGTTCTTTACTGCACTAAAAGAAAGCTTTTGTATAACAGGCATGTATACAACCAAATAAGGGTTCTTGATATTTGTGAAATTTTGCACCAGCACTCTTGCCTCTCAAATTTTAGTAGCCATTAAATTGTACAAGTGAGGATGCAAAATGTAATTTTTTGAGATTGCCTTCTATTTCTTCCATTTATTACCCTATTTTATTCTCTGATGTTTCTGGAGTTGGATGCTTTGTAAGCTCTCTGCTTTCAATTTTTTGTTTATTTTTGTCTCTATCAACTTCTGTTTTCTCCTACTTTTTTGAATGCATCCAAAGCTTTTCTTCCATTTTATGCATGCTAGAAAAGCAAATGGGAGCCAAGCCAAGGTTTGTCAAAATATATTTTTGGACCCACAGCAAAATAACAGCCTATCAGAACTCTTCACCAATGTCTCTGGAAGCTGGAGAAGATTGGTTTATATTAAACAAAGTACAAATTGATAGTAAGAACTTTATTATCATTAATCAAATCTGATAAAATAAATTCTACCTGCAGTCTGAATCAAATAATTTATATTTTGCTATAACATTGCTTACTGGTTTCAGTTGTGAAAATATTTCCATTCTCTGGTATTTGTGAAAAAAAACTTCTGCCAATCTTAAGAAGTTCACCTTTTAAACATATTTTAAAATAGAGAAGAATAAGCTTTCTATAACAAAAAGAAAAAAAAAATGTTATGCCAAAATGGTACACAGGTGTCCTGGTTTTGCTAGGATAGAGTTAATTTTCACGTGCCATATCAGTTGCCCCTGTACAGAAAAAGAAGTGGACATGAAAGTCAGTACTTTTACAGAGGGATGAAGGAGATCAAGCTTGTGATCTTCCTAAAGAGAAATAGGAGGAGGGAAGGGTGGGGGTGGGTGGGAGAGGGGCTGCAAGTGGCTGTGTGTTGTTTGCCTGCCAGCTGAGTTAAAATATCAAACAGGTTTTAACAAAAATGTATTGGCTTCACTTACCTTGCAGGGGTCCATAACCCAAACTTAGTGTTAGTTTGTTTATCTACACCTATCTCTCACTACGTGTATGAATGCATGGCTATGCAAGTTCCAGAGGTGAAGAATAGTTCAGTAGTATTTTAGTAGGGTTATTAGTAGTTTTATACCTTAGCATCTGTTGTCTGCCTGCAGAAAGGACATGCCAATCTCTCTGCTCATAACCACCTCAGGGGAGAATATTTTTAGCTTTGTGGTGAGCTATTTAGCTTATTTTTTATTATCATTTACACCCATTTTTTTTAGATCTTTAAAGGTTATTTATCAATTCCAATTATTTAATTTTTTTTATTCTTTTGTTTGCTGTATGTCTTCAATGTAGCTCATGGATTTCAATCACGCTGTGATTTACCACCAACGGTGGTAAATTTCTTCAAAAGGCAACTACAGTCAGCTGTGAAAAACATTTTACCACTCAACTTTATGTTTAACCTACATGCCCAATGAGATCGTCTGACACATGAAAACATGACACTGACACTTGAAGAGAGATTAGCATTGTGCATATTCTTTTTCTTTTTATGTTAACAGATTAGCCAATTTAAGGCAACAACATAACTCTTCATACATAACTGAGATTTCTAAGGGTTTGGGTATTTCAGCAAAGAAATAGACTAGTGGGGACGATGACTTGACTGTATTTGTCTACAAAATGGTGAAGAGGTGATCCTCTATGAGAACAAAGGTGGTCTGTCAGTCCAAGCAACACATCTTCTTTGCTGTGTTACTAGTTAAATCATTTGCAGGGGAAATTCTTGTAGATCTTTAACAAAGGAGCTATTGTGGGATCCTCCTCTAGGTGACTCTTGTAGCATAGTATTGCTTTTAATAATAGAAAGAATAAACAAGCACTCAATGAAAAAAAAAAAGAAGAAACAAATCAAACCCCACAAGAGTTTCTTCTTTGTATAACTGCGTATACAATCCCTCCTTTCTTTCTTTCAAGGTCCCTAAGAATCTGAAGAAACTGTGCTTGAGAGGGACTTGGAAGGACACTTCACTGTCTTCTGTGAGAAGAAAATTGGAAGTCTACAGATGAAAGCGCACCATGGAGGCAGCCAGACCAAATCCCACCCCTCAAAAAAAAACCCTACCCCAAGCCCACTTTCCCCAGCTATATATTTGTATATGATATACCTTATCATGTGTACATAAAATGTATGGTGCATTTCATGGAATAGTACCAGGTAAGTAACCCACCTTTAAATTAACAGCCCTTCCACTACCCCAGGTACTATTAAAAACAAACAAACAGTAATCCCACCCCCCCCCCAACCTGAAATCAAACATCCCACCAAAAC
>NW_010318341.1:0-12510 GCF_000700745.2 Antrostomus carolinensis | reverse complement strand
AGGGGGGGGGGGGGGGGAATTGTGCAAAATGCATTGGTAGAACTCTATGACTGTATTTATTTATTTATTTATTTAATAAAGGAATAATGTTTTCTTCCAGGTTCCCCCTGTCTGTGATTCAGAAGGTCAAAGGTACCTGACCTGGTCTTTGTCTAATATGTCTTCATTGTGTATCACAGTCTTTTGTTTTTGTCTTCATCAAAAACTTTGCAATTCTTATTTTATTGACAAGATAAATGTCATTAAAAGGAATTAAGTATAATAATATTTTTCTTTTAGGTATATGCTTATTATAAATATCTACAGTATACTTGGAAGTTGAATATGATATATTGATTTCTTCTCTAATTTCAGTGGTAAAACTGCAAGGCATCTGGCTGGCTAAGCATTTGCAGATTCAAGATGGGTTGCATCTATAAAATAAATGGATTTTCTTTTTCTCTCTGATGGGACTATTGTTCAGTCAAAGTTAATAACATACAACAGCAGCGTTTAAAATTTTTCAACTCTATTGTACATCTCTGTCTAAATTAAAATAAACTATATTAAGACAAAATCCCATTGTTTTATATTCAGACTTGGATACTACTCACAAAAATGTGTCTTAATTTTCTTTACTTTCCTGAGGATAAGAAGACTTTATAAAAGAATGCATTACAACAGTGTCTTTGAAATATTTTTTAAGCTTTATAAAAGGACTGTGCAACTAATTTTAACTCTTAACTTCACATAGTCATAAAGGTCGGAAAAGACCTTTAAGATCATCAAGTCCAGCCATGAACTCAACACTGCCAATTCCACCTCTAACCCGTGTCCCTCAGCACAGAAAAAAATTCTTTTCAGCAGCCAGAGTAGCTGTGTTTTGGTTTCAGGATGGGATTTGTTATGACAAGAACGTTGATCAGGTACTAATGACATTAGTTGCTGCTGGAGCCCAAGGTCATCGTGTTTGGCTGGTTCAGGGGTGCAAAGGACTGGGAGGGGGAAGCGCAGTAATTAGCACCCCCAAATTGGCATTTGGCTCTGCCAATGAGATATTCCATCTCCTATCCCGGCATGGGCAGGATATTGCCCAGGGCTGAGCGGAAAGCTGGGGATTCTCTCGGGGATGGCTCGGGCTCTGGTTCTCCCCGGATTGTGGTTTGGGTTTGGGGACTGTCTCAACTTCAGCAGAGTGGTTGTAGGACAGGATATTTTGGGCTCTGATTTGTTCTTTTAAAACAATTTTGTCATATAGATTTTTGCCTAAAGAAGTCTTGAATTAGGATTCATCATACCTAAATTTAGCCCTGAAAATTTAGATATCTAACACAGACTCACTTTCTAGTCCAAGGAGAGAGACATGTATTCTGGTCAGTAGTAACTCATATAGTTTTGGGCACAGGGAAACAAGTTAAATAGATTACATAAGTCTGCTGTAGTAAACATGGTTACTATTAATGTTGCAGCCTACTTTTCATAAGAAGGAATGAAAGAGTGCTTTTCATTTTTTAAATCTCCAAATAACCTGTAGATGAGAAATAACTTGATAACTGATTATAACAATTTATTGTCTTTGTAGGATTTATTGTCCAGGGAAAAAAAGTGAATGTATCCATAACTCCTCTAACATTTAAATTCTGAACTCTTAATACTTACATTTTGGAAAAAAAGGAATTCTACCTGCTACAAAACCAACTGCTGCAATTCAGGGCCAAGGAATAGTGTCAAAAAAACCCCAGCAGTCTTAGATTAAGTAGAATCCAAACCGTAACGGCTGAAAACACCTACTGAAAATTAGTCTTGATTGTGCTAGTCTAGGCTGGATTCAAATGCATTCCCAGCAGAGCAAGAAATAATAGGTTGACCTTACTATTTTAGTTTCTGAGAAGCATTGATATTTCCTATAATAAAAAATTATTCTTCTGCAAAACCACAAATCTGTACCAGTTAACGCATTGAAAAGGCACTGTCAAGGGGAATCAGGAGATGGTCATAGCTGTACAGAAATCCTTACAAATACGATACTGATTTGTTTGTTTATTTTTTATTGGAGAGACTAAAGGGTGTAAGTCAGAATCTCTGTTAAAGGTTCCATATGCATTTATAAGCTTAGCACATCTTGCTTCCATTTAGAATATTATCACATACAGAACCAACATTTATTTACTTCTTGTGCTCATACACATACATGCATTTTGTTGAAAACAGGGTAGCATAAGCCATCATTTCTTAGACCTTTACATTTATATGCCATTATCATGTCCTGACCCCTATTTCATCCAATCTCACTCTAAGAATAACCCAGAATATATTGTCTATATTTTAAAGAAGGCAACAGTCCTCTTAGACACATATAAAGATGTGGCTCCAGCTGCAAGAAGCAACTGCAAGAAGAATATGTCTTAGATGCAACTCTTCCAAATAACATCATACTAAGAAACTCTATTGTAACAATCATCTACATTATCATTATGACTGCAAAGGTGTTGCTGTTATCTATATTTCAGATGTTTGCAATGATTCCCAAATTCTCTTTTGTGTTCTGTGTCAGATTTTGAAACTAGTATTATCACAGTGAAAGAAAAGCAGAAATTTACTCTACCAACTACTGACAATTAAACAAAAATTCAAATTAACAAACTTTTATCTGATGAGGACTTCTGTCCTGAAAAAAATCTTTGCTATATTAGATTCTGTTTCCCTCAATGCAGTTCAGGTTCCATATCACCCTTGAATGACATTTTTTCACCTGTGGAAAGCCTGTAATTTTATAATTCTCAGAATGAAGTAATTTTCAATGTGAATATATTCTCATCCATTTGGTCAGTGGTGTCCCATGTGCTATATCTATAGCAGAGAACCAATAGGTAGGTGTGATCTCATTAGCTTCAAAGTCTCCAAAATGTCTTTTTTATTCTAATCTTTTTTGTATTCGAATGAGTGGATTTTTTTTTCCTGTTTAAGTCTCTGCCAAACACTGGATTCAGTTTTAACATTCTGCTCAGTATCTCCCAAGTCCATTTGCTTTTCTAAGTTAAGACAATGCATACAGGCAAGTTACAAGCTGAAAATGGAGCTCAATTGTCAATTTAAATTATTTTTAGATCACTCCCCTGATATTACCGTATATATTTTTGCAAATATGTTTTGCTTTCCTCTTCTTCTTTTTTCATATGATTCTTAAAGGAATTTTAAAATACTTCATAAAGTAAAACTTGAATTAGAGAGGAAAATGATGTTGTTTTGATCACCAGAAAAAAAGACTTTGACTTTGAACCAGAGAATTTAAAACTTTTAATTTAGATACTACAGTTTTATCCTAGAGACAAAGGCTATGGTAAGTCACTCTCAGCACTGGAATTGGCAGTCTTAAAGCAGACCTCTTACACCCTTGACAACTTGCAATGAAAAACATCAAACAGTACTGTAACCACGCAACAACAGATCAATTTTAAAACCTTGCAAAACAATAAAAAAACCCCTTGAAAATATCTTTCTTTTGAAAGTTACTTTTTTTCAGTTGTAAGTTATGTGTAACAGCTTCTGCGTGTGAGTCAGATATCACAGACTTCTCAAAAGCAGTGTAACCACAACAAAAAGTGATGTGGTTTATTTCCACTTGGTATCTCATATGTTTATGAACTCAAGTAAAGGCCTTCTCTGTTCTAGTGCTCATCTAGTATTCCTGCTTTCCCCATTCTTCTGACTCTATCAGAAAGCTTAATTTAAACTCTCCTCCCACTTTGAGAAAATTCATATTATTGTGCTTGAGGGAATATTACATGGTGAGAGATATTGTGGGTGGCTGCCAAATTCCCCATAAGTCTGGAGCTGAGAATTTCTCCTGTGGGCTGGAGCCCATCTGGGCATGCTTGCTGTCCCAGCTGATATTCCTGTTTGCACATTTAGCCAGTAGCAAGGCTGATTATGTATCTCAGACAGACAGATAGACACACACACATGCAAAAGATTGAGGTTAACTAGTGAAAACACACATGCCCACACTGTCTAGACTCAGAAGCACATGCATATTCATGGATCCCCTCAATAACTGCACAGCTTCTCAGCCTGTCTAATATCCAGACTTGGATCCTGGGCCCCTTACCCAGTATGTAGTTTTCCTACTTGCCTGCTTGATATTAGTTTATGAATTACACATACACTCACAGAGGATTAAATGCACTGCAGAAATGTCAACACAACTCAGTCTTTCCAATTGTTGGCACACAGTTCTATGAGCCTGGTGGCTTGCAGCACCTTTCCCAGTTGCTGGTATTTAGACCTTGAAGCACTCAAATAAGATACAGAATGAGATTACACAGAACAAAACACTTGAGGACTTCCTAAGTGGATAGCATAGACTGCAGTGATCAGGTACAATCACTGGTCAACCCTGGTCCTTCCCTCCCCTTCCTTGTCTTTGGTCTTTCCCCTAAACTCACTCAAATATCCAGTAATACTCATGATTATGTTTCCCCATTCTTACCAGTGGCAAAGCTCAGGTAGACTGAACTAGGCGATCTTTAAGGTCCCTTCCAATCCTAACCATTCTATGATTCTATGATTCCTGAGTGGTTCTTTTCATGGTTCATCAGTCAGTAGTTGAAGAGCTGTAGTTTCACCTACTGTCTCATTATCACCTGCTCCATAATGTTTAAGTTTCTCTGTTTAAATTATTACCTTCCTTCTTATTTCTTATTTCTTTTATACTGAATAGCTGTTAGCCAGAAAACAAGTGATATCACCTTCCACTTACCTGTGCAAAGACTACTAGTAAAACAAGGCAGCTAGTGAATCTTGGACACATTTGCACACAGATGAGGATCTGTAGTGAGAATAATGGTCAGAGTACCAAAATTTTACTCCACATAAAATTCATTTCTAGGGATTTTTGGTTTGTGGGTTTGGTGGGGGTTTTGGGGTTTTGTTTGTTTGTTTGTTTTGTTTTGTTTTGTTTTTTTCCTAAGACTGACTTGTAGCAGCAGAACAGGAAAGAAAAGCACCATTTGAGGTAAAGGAAGGAAATAAGAGAAAGGATGTAAAAAAAAAAAAAAAAAGACTGTAGGAGGCAAGTAATGACAAAGAAATGGAAATGGCACTTTTTAATGAGTTCTTATTTATAAACAAACCAACCAAACAAACATTATAAAAAAACCCCCAAAAAACACAACCCTCCAAACAAAGAAAGAAACAAAAAAACGCTCACATAACATTAAAATCCTGAAATGAATGGCAGTCTTATACTGAGTTCACGATCAATAAGATCAGAAGTAATTCAGCAAAGCTGTTGGATGAAAAATGATTCATACTTGCTGGTTATCTAGCATCTGGCTTTAAATAAAAAAGCAACAGTAACCAAACAAACAAGCAAACAAAAAATATTGCTTAAGTTCAATTTTAGCACAAGAGTCTGGATATTTTTAAGGTGTTATTTCCCATATTTGATAAGGACACAATGCTAAGTTTAAAAAAATGCACTCATATATCCTGTACATGCATCTATGTGCCTACAAAGCTTCATAGTTTTACCACTGATATTTCTGTTTTACCACTGATAATTTCTTGTAAGAAAAGGAATTTTCCCACTCAGTACCATATTTAGCCATGAAATAAGCAAGAGACCTCTACATTTACCTTCCTGTTACGTGACCCAGGATATATCTGTCCACTGTGTAGTGCAAATGGGGGTATTAGAAACCCCTTAATATATTTCTGTTCTTTCATTCATAAATTCTATTATATTTATAAATTATCAAGTGAAAAGCAATATTGTTATCATCCAAACTGGCTTCTTTTATGACAGAGATTATAGAATTTTCCTGCATAAATTCTCAGCTAAAGTGGATTTTATCTTTTTACTAGAAAAGTCAGAGCATTAAAAAATAGTAATAATACTACTAGTGATGGAGTAATAATCCAGTTCTGGAGCCCCCATCACAAGAGAGACATGGAGCAGCTAGAACAAGTCCAGAGAAGGGCCACCAGGATGATCTGAGGGCTGGAGCTCTCCTATGAGGACAGGCTGAAAGAGTTGGGGCTATTCAGCCTGGAAAAGAGAAGGCTCCGGGGAGATCTTACAGTGGCCTTCCAGTACCTTAAGGGGCCTACAAGAAAGCTGGGGAAGGACTTTTCATAAGGACAGTTAACGAGAAAACAAGGGGATATGGGTTTTTAGCTGAAAGATGGTAGGTTTAGATTAGATATTAGGAAGAAATTCTTCACTGTGAGGGTGGTCAGATACTGGAACAGGTTGCCCAAGGAAGTTGTGGCTGCCCCCTCCCTGGAAGTGTTCAAGGCCAGGTTGGATGAGGCTTTGAGCAACCTGGTCTAGTGGGGGGTGTCCCTGCTGATGGCAGGGGGGTTGGAACTAGGTGATCTTTAAGGTCTGTTCCAACCCAAACCATTCTATGATTCTAAGATCATTCTAGCTTATAAACTATTTAAGTGGTCTATTACTTTCAGCTGAACCTTAAATTTAAATTAGAAATTATGATTAGAATTATTTGCCATTGGATCCTAGCATGCCTTTTCCTGATAGACAGGAAAGCTTAGGTTGCTACAAGCATAATGCAGCTAAGTGCAAAGAGAATTTATTATGGATACATAATACATCCTCTGGTAGTCTACATCCAACCTCAGATTCCCTTTTAGAGATGTGGGCTACCCTGTGAAAAGTGCATTTTTGTGGTGGGTTGACCTTGCCTGAATGCCAGTTTCCCACCAGGCCACTCTATCACCCCCCTCCTCATCAGGATGAGGAGGGGAGAAAATAAGATGGAAAAAACCCAAACCAAACCAAACCAAAACCCAAAAAAACCTTGTGGTTCGAGACAAAAGGCAGTTTAATAGAAGCAAAGCAAAGCTGTGTGCACAGAAGCAAAAAACCAAAATATTTATTCTCTACTTCCCGTCAGCAGGCGATGTTTGGTCACTTCCCAGGAAGCCGGGTTTTCATACGCGTTGCGGTTCCCGGAGGACAAACAGAAATAATGAATGCCCTCCCTTCCCCCTCTGTTCTCCTTGCTTTTATTTCTGAGCAGACTTCATATGGTCAGTTTGGGTCAGCTGTCCTGGCTGTGCCCCCTCCCAAGACCTTCCCCACCCCCAGCCTACTGTGTGTGTGGGGGAAATGTTGGAGAGACAGCCTTGATGTTGTGCTGGCACTGCTCAGCAGTAACCAAAACACTGGGGTGTTATCAGCACTTTTCTAGCTACTAATATAAAACACAGCACTATGAGGGCTGCTGTGGGGAAAATTAACTCCAACTCAGCCAGACCCAATACAATTTTTAAGAATCTTGTCAGAGTCCATCTACAAACCTAGTAATTGAAGTAGCTGCAGTTGCAAAGATGTAATCAAATAAAGCTTGTTTTTGGAGCTAAAACTTAGGAAATAATTCAGCTGATGGACATCAGAAGTCAAAAATCAAACCCAGCACACATAAAGTCTGTTAGACAACAGGGCTAAAAAAGCTTTAAAGTTTCATTTTTGTCACTAAGCAGATAAGAGTTGAAGAGTAGATCTATTGATTAAGAAGGTGACAGTCACTTTCCAGATTATGTCACTTTAACCAATATGAAAAAAAATATTTCCCAAGGAGATTCTAATGAAACTGAAACCTTCAGGAAAAACTATTTCACATTTGAAAAGGATTACTAAAAAAATGCATTTTAATCACTACTTAGTCACCTAGTAAGATCAAATATTTAAAATTAAAAAAAAAAAAAATCCCCTTCTAGCTATACTGTTATCTGTGACAACATTTCCCCAGATGCTATGTTCCTGCTTTAATAGTTTACATAACAATATATTTGCTTTTATCAGTATAATTTTAAAGGTTTGCAAATTGTGCATTTTGCTTTTCTTGCTGTTTTTACATTATCAAGCAAATGCTTTTGATTAGAATGGATAAAGTATTTAAGTGGTTATGATTTTTTTTTCTTTTTTCTTTTTTTTTTCACTCCATCACTTATCCCAAATTCATTGGCTTTTTTGGACAAAGCATAGTGGGATTTGATATTCATATAGTGCCTGAATGCTTAGCAGTGCAAAACAACAGTCCATACTGATGTACCAAATGTACCAATTCACAATAACAAAAATAAGCCTTTAATAATCTCACTAAGCCTTAGTCCATACCCTCCAGGACTTTTCTGTCTGTTTTGAATTATTCACCAGGAGTCTAAAACACTCAAATTTGTGGAATTAAAGCCATACTGCAAATGGATTTCAAATAGTTTGGTCTGGAAATGTTTCTAAAGCTGCCAAAAAGGGTAACTGATGTCTGTCCCTATGAACTACTTTACTAATCTATTTTAATTTATTTTCTTCCTTAATTTTAAAGAAGTACACAAATTCTTAGGACCTTTACTTTTTAGTTTTGCAGATGTTCTTCACTCAAAGGTGAATGTCCCCTCTTTCACCTTTTCTTATATGCGAACATGATCAGGCCTAGGAAAAAATATTTATACTTTTCATTTACATTTATATTAAATCATTAAAACATGGGCAAACTCATTATTGGCCTCAAAAGCAAGAAAGGAACATTTTTAGGGTCTGCAAAATCAAATATTAAAATAATAAAACATAACTTCAAAGGGTGAGAGGGTTATTTCACAGCAACCTATTTAGTTCAGTAGTAGTAGAAGAGAACAGAGACTTGACTGAGATCAAATAAACAAAAGTTGCATGATTAGGTGAGACTGCTAGAATAAATGTTTCTTTATTTTATTAGTGAGGACAGAAACATCATAATAATTTTATTCAAAATGTGGAGAGATAACATTAAAGTTCTGAGATAGCCCTTCCTCAGAACTAGTTTAATTTCTGCTACCCTTAATGACATTTTGAAAATACAGAAGTTCTTTAATGTTTTACCTGTAAATCCATGATGAGTAGGAGGAATGTGATATTTTCACCTTTCACCAACTGATGAAACACAAGTTTATGAGCCAGAAAGATCTACAGGGGTTTTAATATTAGAATTTAATCTGTTTTACAGGTGGTGCTGAGGGTGGGGAGTGGGGAGGTGGGGGTGGGGAAGAGAAAAAAAAAACAGCCTTCTTCTTTTTTTATACTTTAGACTCTACATTGCATTTTAAATGTGAGTACAATTACCTGCTTTTGCATTCATATTGAAGTAGAATCCATAGGCACGCTGGTAAATTTCTTGTGCCTAGTACTTAATATGTGGATGTCAGATGTTTTATAACTTTATAGAAAAAGCAGTGATCTTATTAAATTTTCCATGGAGAAGTTAATCTTGCTTTTTTTAAGCCAATTAAAAATGTCATTAATTTCTGAGAGTACTGAATTAATTTCTATTTAGTATTGAAATTATTTTGTGTAACTTGCATTTTTATGTCATCTCTCCATACTTTCTTTAAAGTAATCCTAAAATTCTGTTAAATGCTTAAACTCACAAATTGTCTCAAATCCTTATAATTTTTCATCACATATATACATACAATTACTTTTCGGGATATCTTTTCATTTCAGGTTTAGAAGATTACTGAGTCTTTCTTAAAGCATTATGATAAAAATTCCTTATTCCTCCTTCCATTTTTGATACTTAGTTATGATTTGAAGGTAGTTAGGAAGATGATATAAAATTATTTTAGCTTGACTCACTCTTTATCAGTTTTATTACTTCTTCTTTATCAAACTCACTCTTGTCAATCTGTCTCTCAGCCTTGCTTTGTATATCCTGAAGGATTCATGTTTATCACATTGTGCCTATGAGACCTACTTGGTATTTAGTAATAAAAGGTTTCATTGTCAGTTGCTTATAGTTTTTCCAATAATTTAACTTTCTAGGTTGATATTCTTTATGTTTGCCTCAAAATTAATATTTTCAGGAAAAAAATAATCAAATTTGTTCCCAAGTAGGTCTATCTGGTATGCCAATCATGTGGCAAAAAATAACATTTTATGATAAACAATATATCATAATTCACAGGGAGAAGAGAAGCTTCATTTATATAATGTTATACTGTATAGGAAGTTAATCAGTGCCAAAGAATTCAAGAACTGTAAAAATATAATTAAATTTATCAGTCTTGAAATATGTCTCCAAAATTGCAGCCACAGAAATCCCACAGAAGAGGAATGATTCAGTACATCTTCATCCTAAGAAGTTTAAAGTGGTATATTCAACCTTTCATTTTAATGTGGTATGTTTATGTAAATGTACATGTTTATGCGTGTAGAATATCAACAGCAAAACAAAAAGGAGACTCCAAATGAAATCAAGGCAATTTCAGCCTGCAAATCTTTCTATCTCAGTGAAATACATGGAGCAAATAATTGGTAATACTCCTTTAAGGCCTATCCAGTGTTTATGCATTGGTGGAAAAATATAAAAATAAAATCTTTAACAGTTCCATGGCTGGTTGCATCACAGATTGTTAAATATTGTTAAACAAAGTTAAACAGGATCATCCTTCAGCATGAGACCCAGGGAAGATTTTATAGCAGTGTCCCAAGCCATTTAGTAAAAGCAAATTTGCCTTTTAACAAAAGCAAAGTTGCCTTCAATGTAAATGTTCATACCATACAGTCCTGCAAGCCTAGTCTCTGTCTTTTTCCCTTTCTTATACTATAGTCCTACCTTTTAGCAGTGTTGTATTCTCTTCCTAATCACCCTTCTTCATGCCTAGAAGCCCAGATCCCAGAGTCGGCCAAGCATGGAAGAAAGTAAACCGCACAGCAAGAGCTCCAGTTTCACCCAGGAGCAAGTTCCTTCACAGGAACTGCACTATGTTAGCTGTCCACGTGCAAAGGCTTACTCTACAGCTAATTTTAGGATTTTCTATCATTTCAGTAAAGAAAAATAAAAACTTTCGATGTCTTCAGGTGTGCGGTAACTAGATGAAGAGGAAGAATAAGCATACTAAGATCCTAGGGTCTACAGTAGTTGTTTGGATTGAGCTAGATCTAAGTAAAAAATGTTTCTATAGAAATAGGATGACCTACTAAAATATTTAGAGGATCTACTTAAATCTACTGAGATATACTATTAAAGTATGTAGTATGATCTTGCCTCGACAGGTTGTACAGTCTCCAGCCTTAAAGGTTTCAGGAACTGACCAGATTAAGCCCTGAACACCCTCATCTAATCTCATAGCTGACCCTACTTTCAGAATGAGGTTGGGTTAGAGACCTCCTGAGGTCCTTTTTGACCCAAATTATTCCGTGATTTTATGATTCTAAAAAGAAAGTGTAAACAATAATGAAAGAGTGATTAAAAGATGAAACAAAATCTGTTTTTTTCGGGACTACAAAAGCTAATCCACAGTTTCTGCCTATCTTTTCCAGCATGCCATGGTTAACCAAAACTGTCTTTTTCTTACAATACTCCAAGTACTGTTACATTTAGTGGTTTCTAGACTGTGAGTAGGAAAGCCATGGAAACCAGACTTCAATGCATTTTGAAGCAATTAACCTGTAAGAACATTTTGTACAGCTGAGTTCTGTGGTCAGTACTGAACAGAGATAACCTTTAAAAGCACACAACAGGCAAGGTGAACGATTCACATGCAGTTCCCAAAGTTATCTTAATTTTAAATGGTATTTTTTTTCTGTGTCATGAGGTAGTAGCATTTAAAAAACATTGTTTTTTCTTGGAATCACTCAGGTATGCTTGGATCTTCCTTGTGTTATAACTGCAACAAATGAAAATGAAGGAAAAATGTCTCCAGATTTTGTTATTAACTCGATAATGAGGTTAACCTATTGGTTAACCAATTGTTTAATTTCAGTTATTTAGAGGTAAGTACTTTCCTTTAGCTGAAATTGAGTAGAATAAATTTTTAAAAATCAAGTAATTAAAAACTTGGCAGTTTTGCCTCTATTTAACTTATAAAACGTCTTTGGCCCTGAACACTTGCTTTTCCTTCACTTTTACATTAGCAGAGATCAATGTCATTGCAACCAACAATAAATAACCGACATCATTTAATCTCTTCTCCTGAGAGGTCCTTCAGTTTCATTCCTTTTGCCCATCTACTGTAATTACTCCAAAGCACTACATGCTAAGATAGACCTTTTTTCTCTGTGCCACTTGAACAGAATTAAAGTGAGGCACAAGTCTGCAGTCTATTTCCCATAAGCAAATACAGCTGGGATTTTTTGTTTGTTTTTTTTTTTTTTTCTCCTCAGTGGTGAAGTCACCTAAAAACTTATGCTAGTCAACACAACAGTTTTTAGGAGGTTGGAGAAAAATGCAAAATTAACCATAGGCAAGATATTTTTTAATTTATACATTTATTTACTATTCTACAAACAGTAATTTTTCCCCTTCTCTCAATTAAAAATAGAAGTAGGTCACTTTGCTTTCCCCAAAGCAGTTTTCTCCCACTACTAATTTTGCTGCATCTGTCCTGATTCCTTAGTCAGTAAGTCTCATACAGTTTTACTATACCTGCATTCACAATCTGACTTTTTAATGTCTAGGTTCGCCTCTGTAGGTCTAAGACACTCATTTGTGTTCCGCATATTTTTTTTCTGTTACCTACATTTGCAATACT
>NW_010318340.1:0-21798 GCF_000700745.2 Antrostomus carolinensis | reverse complement strand
TCTGTTTTGTACACTGGTTCAAAGTCAGCACTTCGACTGTGATCTGAACCCAGCACTGAAAGGCACATATCTGATACCCTGTACAAGAGCTCGTGTGGATGCTGCAGTGCAGATGGGCAACAAAAGTGGATCCCATTAGAATGGATCCCAGGATCAGAGCTTGGGGGGGGGCGGGGGGGGAGGAAATTGGGGAATAAAGCAGATCCTCAGTTGCTTTTTAGAACAAGAAAAAAAAAAAAGAAAAGAAAAGAAAAAAAGAACATAAAAATACTGGCAAAGGTTTTCTACTCTCCCTCCCAACAAGCAGCTTTTAAAAATGCCCATGTTTAATCTGCAGGTTCAAATGCTGGTAGTTTATCAACAGCTGCATTAATAAAAATGAAATGAAAAACAATTAAAGTTTCAAAACCCTGCACCTCTTCCATGGTGTTTTTTTTTTTTCTTCTGTTGTTTTATTTTTTTTTTCCCTTGGCTTATTGCTGACCATCCAGGATAAGCAAAGGACGATTCCTCAAAAGCAAAAAAAAGTCTCATTTTAAGAAGAAATTAAAAGATTCTGATCCTTCATGTGAAAATAAGACATTGCAGGAGTGGGGAAGCAGTAAACAGCCAATCTATTTCTGATTTATTTCTGAGTTGCCCATCAGACTGGTACTACTCTACTAAAAAAAAAAAAAAATAATAATCATTATCATTAATGGGTTCCCCTTTTACTGGAAAGACCAAGAATACCAAAAGGAAATATTGGGGAATGTTTGACACCATTTTATTAATCTTCAACTGCAGTGGAAAAATATAACCTTTTACAAGTGCCGTCTTGTGTAAGCTCAAGTCAGTATATATATATTTTATATAAATTTCTTTTTTTTTCCTTTTTTTTTTGTTTTTTGTTTTTTTGAAGTGCAGCAAGAGACCAATACCACATTAAATCTGATCAAATAAAGAGCACAAAAGGCCAAGCAGTTTCCAAATGGCATTTTTATCAGATTTTTTTTTTTCTTTTTTTTTTTTGTTTGAACATTGAATTTATCCTCATTTTTGCAATCCAAAATATTACCTGAAGTTTTTTATTTATTTATTTATTTTGTTTTTCAACTCTTTGGCACAATTTTGGTTTTTTTTTTGTGGGTGTTCGGGCTGCTACAGTACAAGTCAGGAGAGATCTTTTCCCTTTGCGTTCTCACTGCCAATTGGGAGCACTTAACATTTGTATTTTTGTTTTGAAGCCTGAAATCTCGTTTGACAATTTATTTGCTATTCCCTCTAACGCCAGAGTTTTGTTTTTGTTTGTTTGTGTTTTTTTCCCCCATTTCTACATTCACAGTTGAACAATATTTAAGGAAGGAAAGGCGCTTCGATGAAACGTGATCATGAAAAGCCTCACTCAGAACGGGAGCTCTGAACATTCGTCAGTGTTTCCCTAAAATAAAAAGCCCTAAAGAGCGACTTTCCTTTCTTATTTTATTTTCTTCTCTTCTCTCTCTTATTTTTTTTTTTTATTTTTTTTTATTTTTTTTCTCCTTTTTTTTCACCTCCTTTTTTCCATCTCTTACGCTGCATCAGTAGACTGAACTCCGGTTAGTTTATGAAATGCAACAGCTAACCCTTTTTTTGTTTGTTTGTTTGTTTGTTTTTAACATTTTTTTTTTCCTTTTTTCTTAATTTTTTTTGTGTTTTTTTTTTTTTTTTTTTTTCTTCTTCAGGAAAAGATAAACTGCAATGACTTGAAGTTGAGAATGTGGATACCGCCTCATTCACACACACTCACTCCCTAGACTGAAAATCCTTCACCCCCTCCCCTCCCCTCCCTTCTCTCCTCTTATCCCATTGCACCCGACAGCATCGTGGGGGCAAAGGTTACGGAGCAGGCGGCTGGAGACCCAGGCTCCATCTCTCCCCAGCAGCCAAAGCCAGACCTCATCGAGCACCACAGTTGAACCCAGATTCATCTCCTTCAAAACTGACCATTTTCCCTTTTCCACGCCGGCCACGACAAGAGAAGCGATTCCTGGGCTGTCAGAAGAGACTCACAACGTTATTTGGGACAGAAATGGGTCATTCCCTCTTCCCAAAATGTCCAACATTCCAGGTTTGGGTTGGTTTCTCTTTCTCTCTAGGCAAGTCAGTGCTCAGCTCGCTGACAGCGTTGCTGCTGTGGCGGGATTTTCAATGTGGTGTGTTTTTTTTTTCAAGCCTCACTCACTCATTCCTCTCATTCCCAAACATTCAGCATCCGTGCACACTCCTCACTTCTGGGTTGTTGGTTTTTGTTGGTTTGGTTTTTTTTTTTGTTTGTTTGTTTGTTTTTTTCCTCAAAAGATTGGAGATTTCCAGTGGGGGGTTTTCTCAGGTGTCATCCCAATGGTAACAGATCTGGAAGCAAAAAGGGTTCCCCATCAAAAAAAACCCAACATCATAAAACCCAAAAAAGGATTCCCATCAAAAAAACCAACACCATAAAACCTAAAAGGGTTCCCCATCAAAAAAAAAAAAACCCAACACCATAAAACCAAAAAAGGATTCCCATCAAAAAAACCAACACCATAAAACCTAAAAGGGTTCCCCATCAAAAAAAACCCAACATCATAAAACCACATCATAAAACCACACGTTCAGGAGATAAAACCAGCAGCAAGTGGAAAAAAATGGTCTACAAGAGAAATAATAGGGATAGCAAGGAACTTCTCAAGGTGGGATGATAAAGCTGTAACAGAATTATCTTCTCCAAAACGCAGACACACCATCACACTCCTCTCTACAATCTGCTCCTTTTCAAAGGCACTTCAGTAGAATCACCAACCCAGAGTATCTTGAGTTGGAAAGGACCCGTAGGATAGAATCATAGAATCACAGAATCATAGACTGGTTTGGGTTGGAAGGGACCTTAAGGATCATCCAGTTCCAACCCCCCTGCCAGCAGCAGGGACGCCTTCCACTAGACCAGGTTGCTCAAAGCCTCATCCAACCTGGCCTTCAACACTTCCAGGGAGGGGGCATCCACAACTTCCTTGGGCAACCTGTTCCAGTGTCTGACCACCCTCACAGTGAAGAACTTCTTCCTAATATCTCATCTAAACCTCCTCTCTTTCAGTTTAAACCCATTTCCCCTTGTTTTGTCATTAACTGCCCTTATGAAAAGTCCCTCCCCAGCTTTCTTGTAGCCCCTTCAGGTACTGGGAGGCTGCTATAAGATCTCCCTGGAGCCTTCTCTTCTCCAGGCTGAACAGCCCCAACTCTTTCAGCCTGTCCTCATAGGATCATCAAGTCCAACTCCTTGCTCCTCACAGGACCACCTAAAACTAAACCACAACTACATCCCTGAACTCTGAACTAGGACTGAGGAGCCGACAGGCTCCAAGGACACCACGTTTGCAGGAGTGTAGGATCATCCCCACCTCGAAGGGTGACCTACTCCAGAAAGAGAAGAAGAAGCCCTCAAGTCTGCACCTGGTCTTGTGAAAGCCGAGTGGTTCACCGCGTTTCTAGCTTTGGATTCGTTCTGATTTAACAAGACCACAGATGGGGCTTGTTTGTGGAAAAATAAATGAGAAACAACCTTCCAGAGAACAAGGGTTTTTTTTTTTTTGGTGAAGCATCTCTCTCTTTCCAACACAGGAGTTTAGCCAATCTCATAATTATGCAACATGAAAAGGAGGTGGGTGGAATCCCTTACCAAGCCTGATTCTTCAGTTTTCTCAGTTCTTTAGTCGCCCAGGTAGCGAGGGTTTTTGTTTTGTTCGTCTTGGATCTTCTTCCTTCAGTTAGCAGTTCATGTATCATGGGTCTAGCTTCTACTAATTTCAGTACATCTTTTCCAAACGCTGTACACAAATCCCTGAAGAAGAAAAAAAAACAGAGAAGCTTTGAGGCTGAGTGCCACAAACAGATGTGCCAGTATCGCTCTGATCAGCTCTTCCTAGCAAAAAGAAATCTGACTCACAGCTAATATCCTTTCTAAAATGCTGCATATGGTCACTAATTTTCAGCAGGAGGAGAGCTGAACAGTTTTCTGAATTTGTGACTAAGCAGAGATATTCAGTCTCCTGTCCAAAGGCTGATTTCCCTGGTGTTCCCATCAGCTTTCCCTAAATGCAACAAAAAAAAGACTGAAACACCCTGACACGAGTTCCTCTGTCCCCAGAGGACAGAGTGGGGTGTTCTGTTTTTAAACCCAGGTCAGCCTTGAAAGAAAAAAAGCTACAAATCTGGAATTTCTGTAACACACATCCAACTTTCACTTCTACCTACTGTTTTTCACTCTGTCAGTTAGAGGACCTCACCTGTGTGACCACTTCACACCTTGGGTTAAACATCCAGACTGTAAAAACCCAGAACTGATGTTAAACACTTCAGACAGTCATAAAAAAACCCCCACAGCTTCGGATATTAAGGCTGTTGTACCAAGATTTCTTACCTACCTCATGAGTGTGCTGTCAGCTGACATAGGATGGGGATGCTTACCCTATCAGTCCAGCAGCACATGCCACAACTCCATCGGTGTGATCCTCATCTCCAGCGATGTGGTCAATGTAAGACAGAATAAATTCTACTCTGGGCTGCACCAGCATCACATCAGCTGAAAGAAAACAGCTTTATCAGAGCAGGGTGAAGCACAGTTCATGTTTAATAGACTGTCCTTTAAAAAGGATTCCAGTACACCCCCGGACAGTCAGAATCTGGCTCCCAAAGAGCTCTCTGAAATAGAGAGGGTTCCTCACCAGAGGAAGAGGAACCACAGTGAAGAGCTCCAAGCCCATTCCCTGCTCAAGGCAGCAGAACATTCACTCCCACGCAGACAGGAATGAACTAGGATATGCCCATGGATGTGACAACCAGCGTGAAACAGCTTGTCCAAGCAGAGTTCTTCCTACTTCCCTTTGTCACTTCAGGCACAGAAACCCCACGAGTAGGACACGAGTACTCACGGTGCACGTTTTCTTGGTCTCCCTTCAATCCTTGGATGATGCCAGTGTAAGCTTCCAGGCAGCCCTCCCTCAACTCATTCAGGTAATCCACCATGTCATAGTCAGACTGGAAAGGGAACAGGAAACACACTTCAGTGATGTCCCTGATGATGTGCACGCAGCCCTCACCCATTTATGATTCTAATGAGGGAACTGGGGTGCACACCATGGTTTTACCTTATCAACCTGTGCTTGGGAAGCCTGCTGGAGGGTATTCAGTACAACATCTAGGTACTTCTTAAATTCTCCTCCAATGGCAAGGGCAATATCACCAAACACTGAGAGAATCTGAGGCTTCACAGACCTATGAACGTTTTCATTCTGGAAGAGATTTCAGCACCATTACATTTGGGGTTTTTTTAAGGGAGGAGGAGCTAATAAATTAAGACATTTATTTGAAATGTAAATCCTTCCCCCCAATAAATCTGGATTCCATTCAAATAGTAAGATAGTTGTCAAACACGAGATCTTCAGAGCATGCCTAACACTTCTGCTTCTCCCACCTCCCACTTTCTTCTCAGCGTGCAAGCCAACTGTTACTAACCAGCTAATGAGAAGGTAAACACTCACCCCCAAGTTCTCCAAGAGCAGCTGCATAACCTCATCACAAAAAGGCAAGATGTTGGATTGCAGGGCTCTGCATAAGTCACCAACCAGGCCCACTGCAGCCAGACAAACCTGCAAATAGAACAGCAAGTAAGACACCCACCCAATGAGTCAGTCTTCTACACTAGGATCCTTACAGCTTCAGCTTATTAAAGCCCCGAGTAGTGGGGAGAGTTTGCAGCCATTAAACCACTGAGAATAACGATCCTCATATAGAGCAGCTGACGAGTCCCTGCTTCATTAATCATTTATATCACAAAGCTGCAAAGAGCTGAGCTTGCTTCACACCAAGGGGGAGGGTAAGAGATCCAGATGCCACCAAAGTGACAGGTACTTGGTCTGAACAAACTACCAAATTCAGCAGCTGGCTGGTCTAAACATCCACCCCACGGTGAGTACCATGACTTGACCTTCTAATGGAAATTCACAACCATTAGCAACCTCTTTCTTCATCAGGGCCAACTAATTTGCAGCCACTGTGAAAACACAGGTGTCAAGTCAATGAAGGCCTTCTGCTGAATTAAATAGAAGAGAGTCTAAATTTGTGTGTGCAGCCAGTAATTAGAGAAAAGTCTATGGGCCTCCAAGTTTGGTTTCCTCACCAGAAGCTGTGGTATTTTACAGATGCAGCCCTGCTGAACTCAGCATCTGTGAGCAGATGAGAATTTAGAGATTGGGAACACAGGGCTGCCTGGTTTGACCTCTACCTGGTACTCAGCATAATTCTTCAGTCCAATGCCAAGGAAGGGTTTGAAGGCATCCATGTACTTCAGAAACTCCCCACCTAAGACTGTGCACAGGAAATATTCTAGTTAGAAAAAAATTCCCAGCTTACAATGGATTTGCTGGAGTTTAACAAAACAGAAACAAACCCACCGTGCCACTCCCCCCCCAAAACCTGCACGTTCCACAGAAGCACAACAAATTGATTCTCACACAAAAACAGAGCATCAGTTAAATATGTCCATCTGGATTAAACTGAGAGTTGAAAAAACTCAATTCTTTGCAGGCCTTTGAAGACAGACAAACCCCTTCTGTGCTCAGAAAGGATGTTGAGATCTTCCTGACTGAGCAGACTCAGCAGAGGGACACGGTGGCACACGCTTCAGACAGGGTTCAGCATCATTATGTTGCTTTGTACCAGCTGAAAACTCTACACCTTTTCACATCACATTTCAGAATGAGCTGCTCAACCTTTTCAGAGCTGTGCAGTTCAAGCAGGGCACTCTTCAGTTGGAAGTCAAATATTTCTGCTCTTTGCTGCTAACTCCTACCATCCCCAAGTCCCTTGTGTTACTAAGACCATGAATGCAGACTCATCTATCCAAAAATGAAAAGACCTTTGTCCCAAGAGGATGCACACTTTTATTTTTACTTGCTGGTTGGCTTGCAATGATCCCACTCAACCTCCTCATTCACTTCCCAGCTTCCTCAGGCAATCCCACCAACCATTCCCATGAGCAGTCAGAGGGGTACCTGCCCAGGACCTGCTCTCCAAAACATGCTCATGTCAGAAGGGGCTGTTCCAAAAAGCCAGAACCAGATCTGCTGCCCTTACAAGGTGTCCTGTGTTCTCAGAGCAATCAGACATGTGCTGCTACTAGAAATAGGTGCTGCCACCTCATCAGGCTAGCCAGGATAACAGCCTCAGGAAAAAGGGAAGACTCAAATGTGCCTCCTTACAAACTGATTTCCCCAAAGACCCATTTCCAAATCACACGTGGCTTTCACAAGAGATGAGGCAGAGCTGTTCAGCAACGAGGTCACAGAGACTTCCAACAGCACCTCAATTTTCACCCTCATACGTAGCATTTGACAACAGAGTGTGTTCCCAGAGCTCCAGATGATGCCACAGTCACCAACTTCAAAGCCTGAACCATGAAGCTCAAACTGCCTTGGAATACCACAACCTCAATTTTATTTTACCTCATTCATCCTGACCCACTCTGACACTGATCTTTGTCACCGTGATTTCTTTTCAACAAGAACAATGACTGTAAATCCACCACTGACAAAACACCACAAAACCACCACGGGTCACAGGCAACAGCAAATATGAATCATTAAGATAATGTTAAATGTGTCCTGCAGCAGCATGAAAAGAGCAGGTTCTCATTGTGCTGGGCACTGTACAAAGTAGCACTAGAGTGGGGTTTTCTTTGTCCGTTCCCCCCCCTCTTTTTTTTTCCTCCCTCCTTTTTTTCTGGCTGAATTTGCATTGTAGCTATGTTATTAATGGAAAACAAATCATTCATTCACAAAACACAATCTAGAGTAACCAGCCAGTCACACAGCTTCACTGATAGATGTGGTGAGATGAGAGCTCAAAACCAGACCTCAAGCAAAACCAGGAACTCAGAATGTTTTTTTCACTGTATAGTCAAAAAGAGAAGGAAACAAACCAATTCTGTTCCAGCTCTGCCTCCTCTCAAACACAACCCTGCTCTGCAGCACAAGACTGACCTTCTACCAGGGTGCTGACTGCCATCAAGGCGTCCTCCTGCACGCCCCCCGAGCCCGCCGTGCTCTGGAACATTCTCAGCAGAGATGCCATCACCACATCGGAGATCTGTAAAGCATCCTGGTGCTGGACCTTCCGGAGGACGTTCTAGGTGGGAAATGGAGAAAGAGATTGTAATTGCTTCCATCTATGCAAGGCTGAATCGTGCCTGTGCTAGCTCCTGATGCTCATGACCGTGTTGGGCTGCTAAAAAGGAAGCTGCTGTTTGAACTCTGTCGCTGTAAAAATATGCTTTGTCAGTGCAAGTGCAAAATCCCATTCATTTGAGCTGCATTCAATTTTCCAGCTAGAGAACAAGCTGAATTTACCTTTCCTGCTGCATAGGCTATTCTCCAGGCTTTCCATTTGTAAGCTGGCATTAAATGTGAGCAGCCCAAATTTGGCTCTATAGAGAAAAAAAAAAAACCCCAACCCTTTTTCATCACAGCATCATGACCGCAATCTCTTACTGCCAAGTACGGGCTGCACATCAGCTTTGCTTCTAAACCACAGAATTGAACTTCAGAAATATGACATAAGAGCATCCTCACTGCTAACTGCAGTCAAACCTCTCCTATCCAGGATAAGGAGAGAATAAATTAACATCCAACCAATGCAAAATAGGTTTAAAGGGACAGGTTTAGCACTGAGGTGTTTGAAAAGCCAAAGTGATTTCTGGAGAGAGCAGAAGCAGCCTTAGGTACAAGATCTGGTGAGTAGACACGTGCTCTGTGTTATCCAGCACACTCCAGTGAGCAGAAGGGCCAAGGAAACACCCCAGGTAAATAATACCTGAGCTTAACCTCTGCTCTGCTCCTGCTCTACCATTCTGACTGCCCCTTTCAGCATGTGAACACAGCTTGGATGCATCCTTATTTAAAATAAATTGGTCATTTCCTATGAAAAGAGAAAGACTGATTCCTTAACCTGCAGAAGAAAAGAATTATTTCAAGTCTGATTCTTCAAACTGAGTCACTCCAAAGAGATTGACTTTGACTGTTTAAATAATTGGTCTTGATTTTCTCGTTCAATTTAAATATTAACAAATGTTTTTCCTCTGCTGGATGTTCATAATTGTTGGAAGAAGTATCTCACAAAGTAGTACACTTGACTATGTAGTGCTGAAAAAAAATCCTGCTGATTTTTACTTAGAGGTATTTAAGGATCTGCTGCAACTACTGTAAATACTTCAGGTTTTGTGATAATGAAGAAACACACATTTACAAATTAAAACTATGGGTTAATTCCACCTGTATTATACTTCCCACAGGTAGAAGCATTCTGATCACACTGTGCCAAAAGGAGAGATTCTAGATACTGATGTCTCCCCATTAAAGCCCACCACAAGGAGAGATTCTTGCCATATACCCATTATCTGAAAAATTACCCTAAAAATTGGAGGGTGAAAGTAACAGCTGATGCTACGGGTTTTGAAACAAGAAGGATGAAGTTAATGATTTCTCAAAACAACCTGAAGACAACACCCAGGAGATCTAACCTAAGAATGGGAAGCTAAAACTGATGGAAACAGGCTGTTACCTGCAGGCAAGGAAAAGGCTCCCGGTTCCTGGGCTGATAAGAATGCAAGAAACACTGCAGAGAACAGGCAGAATAATTCCTTCCCAACAAAGGAATAAATCAGAGTAGAGACAGATACTCTGCCCTGCTTTCATTTCAGATTACTCTGTTATACCTGCAGAAGACATCACACCTTTCCTCTCCGAGCTGCACAGAGCTGCGCTGGCGCTAAATCCACGGTTATTACAGTTTTAAAGCAGCGCCTTATAACTGTTAATAAACTGGATATTAACAGCACAGAACCACCCTCCCTGCCGTGCAAACAGCAAAGCTCCAACCTCAAATACCACCTATGTCAGAGGATGGTCTGATCAACCTCCTCAGTGGTTCTTTTTGGGGGAAAAAAATGGTTGTTTTGAGTGGCCGTTGTAGGAGGAACCGAAACGCGTTCGTACACCAAGTCGCACGGGTTGTTGATTACCAGATGTTTAATTTCAAGGACACTCAGTGCATTTTAAGTAATGCCATTTTAAATAAGAACACCAACCACAAGAGGCAGATGAACAAATTAAAGCCGTTATGGAGTTGGTTTATTTTTTTTCTGTGCCATTGTTCAGCCTGTAGCCAACATACGAGTCAACCTGAGAGCACACACAACTTTCAACGCGCCGCCTTCTTTATTCATATTGCCCTAAATTTTGTAAGTCATACTCTACTGAAACCTTCTGAACCTTGTATCACACCTCCCACGTGTCAGCTGGGACACAAGATGCAATTTTCTCATTTCAATTTCATCAACAGGACCAAGTCTGCATCTTCAGGGGCACAGAAATGTCTCTAAAACCGCCTCTTCCCCATAAGCACAAACACAGGAGGCAGGAACTTACCTGTAGAGTAGCACAAAGAAGAGACTGAAGATCATTGAACTGGATTCTGTCAGAAGTGCTCTGGATATGAGACTGAAAAAGAACAAAAGCTCACTTGTGAAAAGCCTGCATCACAGTCCATGCAAACCCAGTGGGTTTTGACAGCGTTATGAGTTCCAGAGATTCAATTTAAAATATCTGTGTCCTCAAATTTAAGATGAGGTGCTGTTCAGAAGTTTAATATATCTACCTATCTATAAAAAAATATAAAAAATAAAACCACATTATACCACACAACATGCAGTCAGCAACAAAACTCATTTTTCTACAGCAGATGAAGCCACAGCACAAGGGCAACATCACACCTTAAACCCCTGATTGTAATAGGGGTTTAAAACTGGGGGGGGTTACCTACCTCCATCTGCAGCACTTGCTGAAGTCGTTCCATGATGACCAGAGTTGTCTTTTGGACAGCAGGGTAACAGTCCTTGGCACTGTTTTTCACTATTTCCATCAGAGATTCATAGGCAGAACTCCTCAAGTTATTCTGGTGTCCATCAGGCCTGGAACAGAAGGAATATATTTGCAGCTCCCAATGTTCAGGCTTGCTTAGAAACAGACTTTTTTTTTTTTTTTAGTAAATTGGTAACAGCTAAAATTTGGAGTGTTGTGACAAGCTGAAGCACTTGCATTCCTGTACTTCAAGACTTGAAAGTAAATGAAAATTTTTGAAGCCACTTTTGGAACATTTTTTTTTTTTCATTCGCTACTAATAATGACTTTAAATCTCTTCAAGTCACTGGCTGCAAGTAGAGGAGCAGAAAAAACCTCAAACCCCCATCTTCCAGTGTGCTGTTACCCTGGCTGGGATGAGATGGTCTCAAGAGGTGAGCAGCATACATTACTACCTCTCTGACATCCCTCTCGGACGTCAGAGGGTGTTAAATTGGAAATAAAGACAGCTGAGATCTACGCCAAGATGACTGACGGGCTTCAGAGCCTTGAGCTAGACACTACACTTCTGGTTGGATGTAAATGAGACAGGGAGAGTTTAGACTTTGAACTGTTCAGACAGGGACACCGTTTAAGAAGAAGGAGTCCTGCAGCAAAAGGCTTCAACTGATGACTGAACTGATCCAAGGATTGAACTCTTGAGCTGTCAAGATTCACGCAACCCTTCAAGGCAGAATATGACTTCAGCATTACCCTTATTTTTTACATCTGCAGAACTGAGAAAATATTTTGCCTCATCTATTTATATTTCAACTTAGTCAGGCAAAGGACAGTGTCTAGCTTAACTAGGTCCTCAGCTCTTCTGGGAGTACCTGGTGCTAATGTAAGTGGATGTAACACCACAGCAACAACCACGGCGTAAAACAGCCACAGCAAAACCAACTGTACGATACACACGGATTTCTAATTATCTCTTAATGCAATCCTGATTATTCAGTGGCCTTGTAACCAACCTTGAAGAGGTCTCATCACTGCTGTAACAAAGATGTGGACAGTCTTAAAACTGTG
This sequence comes from Antrostomus carolinensis, assembly GCF_000700745.2. Classification (NCBI taxonomy): domain Eukaryota; kingdom Metazoa; phylum Chordata; class Aves; order Caprimulgiformes; family Caprimulgidae; genus Antrostomus; species Antrostomus carolinensis. The sequence goes on along the minus strand of NW_010318340.1, from coordinate 9,823 downwards.
CTCAGAAATTTCAAAGTAATCTTGGAGGAAACCCCAGACTTACTAAAAATCAGATATGGACAAAATACTGAGAAATTATTCTGCGTGAATATCTTTCTTCCTGGGGATTAGCATTTTATATTCCATGTGATACCAAAAAAAGCTTGATTCTGATAAAACATCATTCAGATCTAAGCTGCAAAAGAAAGAGGATCAACGGTCTGAAGTAAAAATAAAAAAAAAGGCATCTTTGCAGAGCTTGAGCCAGTGGGTTTAGTGTTACCTATCTGCGGTCTCCAGAAGTTTCTGAACTATTAGCTCAAATGAAGAGGATAAGCAGTAAGTTGCTGGTTCTTCCTGATCATCAGCTACATCTGCAGCTTCATAGGCAGCTTCAGCAAGACTAGAAAAGGCCTGAAACACAGAACAACCGTTGCTATTACTCGAAGTTTACCCTCACAAGTCCAGAAACATATATTCCAACAGTTTTCATTCTAATAAAGCATCCCCCCCAAAAAAAAAACCCTTAAATATTAACACCTCACTTCAGGAACAGCTTATTGTTCAGTGCACTGAACTTGGGTGCAAATTTCAAAGACTTCACACGTAACATTAACAGGCAAAGCAGTCACACTGTCTGCAGTCAAATGTCTGCACAGCCTTACTGGTCTCAACAACCAGTAGCTGTCAAGAAACAAACTGAATAAAGGCAGATGGCTTGAGCCTCACAGGGTACTGACAGGTTCTACTCAGCATCCTCATCACTCGTTAAAATCCTGGTTTAGATAAGGCTGCTCAAATTCCCAACCACAGAGCAATCCTAACTGCTCTGAGAGGTGGATTAGAGAAGTTGAAAGCCCCCTGATTTTTATTTCAGTCTAAAAACATACAGTAGTCATCATCTTCAGAAGACAAAAGCCACAGCTACATGGACTTTTGCCAGGATCAACCGATCAGGGAAAAGCTTCCACGCTGACTAGAAGTCTTCAAATCTCTGGAATACTAAGAGAATGAATTCTGTCACTTCTAAAACTTGTTTTGACATGCAAATACTCATCTCCAGCTCAATTCTTATTGAGCAGCTCTCTTAAAAGGCAGTAAGGGACACATGTTCTTTATAGTGAAAGATCAGATATGCTACTGGGCAGCAGACATGCATCAAGATGATGATACAACTGAAGTTAGCAAACCAACCCAAGGGACTGCAGCTCTGTAAGTGAACAAAAAAAATCTCCTGCTCCTGAATTTAGTTCTGGAATCACTGCAGAAGCAGGTTTAGGTAACGGGGAACAAGGTATCTCATCTCTTCCTTAATCTTAAGAAGGCAACTCAGCTGCCCCAAGAAAAAAAGCTAAATCCCAGCACGCCTTTTGTAAGCAGCTACCACACCTGGTACCCAGGACAGCTTTCACAGCACGTTCAAACCAAAGCCAACTTCTACACCCAGTGAACATTAGCATTTTTCTCCTTAAAATCCATTTCTTCCTTTATTCTTTCCTACCACAGACCTGAAATAACTTACAGTTAACAACAGTTGCGTGTGTTGGATGACCAAACCGTGAGTCACCTCAAACTCCTTTAAATGTGTGAGTATATATACGTGTGTGTGTGTGTATATATAGGTGTGTGTATTCATATCCACTTACCCAGCACACGTTGGAGGCCACTCTGGGCTCAGCACTCAGACCCTCCATCAGACACTGCAGCAGTGGAGCGAGGTAAATGTCATTGATGGCAGCTTCAGGAAGCATCTCACAGATCCTGCCCACGGTCCAAGCAGTGGTGTCTCGAACCACGACGCTGGGGTCCTTCATTAGTTCTATTAAAGTTGGCATTGCCTATGGAAATACAGGAGTTTGATGCTGTTTCTGATTTTAATGTACTCCTTGGGAGATAATGACAGGCTGGGGAGGACAATCTAGACCCAGTGTTAGGCCATTGTTCTCATATTTTAAGATTCATAAAGTTATTTCTCAGGGGGGGAAGACTTGAGAACTGACACATCTGGAGTCAGGTATTCTCAAGCCCTGCACGTCCCTGTAATTCAGAGCTTATGTAACCCAACTACTTGCCCTGGGTCTACCAAATCTCTCTAAAACATGATTAAAAGGTGGCATCGTTTTTCTTTTCCTCAGGTTAAGAACAGCGTGCAAAGCAGGCATCCTCCTCCAAACAAATCAGAAAGCTTTTGCTCTACAAGCCTCCAAGAAAACACAATGCATCTTACCTGTATGACTAGTGGTTTGAGCTGGTTAGGCTCTGGTCCTTCCAAAATACACCCAAAAGCCATCACAGCTGCATCTCTGTATCGCCAATCTGGATTTTTAATGTGTTCTTTAATAAAGGGCAGCACGTGAGGAACAATGTCATCTTCACAGCAGGTCGCCAGGAGCATGAGGCAGACTCCTGCTGCTTTGCAGGGGTTCCAGTCATCATCATCATCATTTTCATCCTAAGAGGAGAACAGCACCCCTGGTCAGTCTGGGGGAAAATATCCCTTATCACTCAGAGGCAGTGGCATCCTGTTGGATCCACTGCAAATAACATTGCCTTATTACCAGGGTTATATTTAGAAATTAATTCAGGTCTGGAAGTACTAGCTACATCTCTGGCAGAGAAGTAACCTGAGTTACTTACATCATCTGTACCTTTCCATCCCAGTGTAAGGCTGCTAGCTCTTCCCTGACACACCTACAGTCGCCTCATACATCTTCCAAACTACTTCTCTCTCATCTAGGTTGAGATTTCATCCCTTTGATCCATGCCACCGCCTCGCAGAGTGGCCCTGCTGTACCAGTTAAATAGCTTCTTCCCCCCGACTGTTAGCTCAGCCCCTTACCAAATTCCTTTGAAGCCCTGTACCTGTGATTCTCTTATCTGTTTTATCTTTCCTGATTTAACAAACCCTTTTTAGAACCTCCTGCAATTTAACTCTCTGCATCCAAGGGTCAGCAACACAAAACAAAGAGGGAAACAATTCCCTGGATTCGCTAACAGTACCAAGCATTATCCCAGTTCATTGCAGTAAGCCAAATTAATTCCATCCTGTATGGCTTAATTAACAGTTTTATTTTATAATTAGACCTGCTGTAGCAAGTGATTCCATTAATTTTGATTAGACTGTGAAACACAGTCCAAACAAGTCCCCATGAAGTGCTTAATAGGTACTAAATAAACAGGGACTTCACAGTTCAAAAAATAAAGCTCAAGAATTCCAGCCATTGGATCTCTGATGACGCAGAGACCGTGTGTTGGGTTTGAATTTCACAAACATTTTGTTAGGAATATGGATAACTTATCAAACCTCTTCAGAAACCATAAATACAAGCATGTGTTAAGAGAATTCAGCATAAAAAAACGACACCGCACGCAGTCTCACAGTCTCAGCCCTAAAAATCGATGCATCATTCAGTCAGAGTGGTGCATGATGTCTCATCACAGACCAAGGACTGCTGTTAAAAACTGCCCCAGAGGACCTAAAGCACCTCTGGGACAAAGCATATCCACAAGTGACCTATGCCAGGGAGCAATGATCACCACTGACAGTTCTCTCCTCCACACCACAGCACCATCACTGCCCCAGAACATGAAAGCAGGCAAAAAATGCATCTTTTTTTTTTTTTGATGTGCAGCAGGGATTTTGTCACTCACCTGTTTTGTTAATGTTTGTGTGAGAATTGGGACTAAATACTGTAGTGCTCCCTTCGCATAAAATTTGCTAGTGTGCTCTGGAGGCCTTCCTTGCTCTGCTGCCTAGAAAAAAGAAAAGGTTACAAAATGATTCTCAGTGGCCACACAGACATGAGATATCCTGGGCGGCAGCAAGAGAAGCGTGGCCAGCAGGTCAAGGGAGGGGATTCTGCCCCTCTAGTCCGCTCTTGTAAGGCCCCATCTGGAATACCGCATCCAGTTCTGGAGCCCCCAACACAAAAAAGACCTGGAACAGCTGGAACAAGCCCAGAAAAGGCCACCAGGACGATCTGAGGGTTGGAGCATCTCTCCTATGAAGACAGGCTGAGAGAGTTGGGGCTGTTCAGCCTGGAGAAGAGAAGGCTCCGGGGAGATCTTATAGCGGCCTCCCAGTACCTGAAGGGGCTACAAGAAACCTGGGGAAGGACTTTTCATAAGGGCAGTTAATGACAAAACAAGGGGAAATGGGTTTAAGCTGAAAGAGGGGAGGTTTAGATGAGATATTAGGAAGAAGTTCTTCACTGTGAGGGTGGTCAGACACTGGAACAGGTTGCCCAAGGAAGTTGTGGATGCTCCTCCCTGGAAGTGTTGAAGGCCAGGTTGGATGAGGCTTTGAGCAACCTAGTCTAGTGGAAGGTGTCCCTGCTGATGGCAGGGGGGTTGGGACTGGATGAGCTTTAAGGTCCCTTCCAACCCAAACCAGTCTGTGATTCTATGAGATTTGAATTGAGCTCCAGTAGATAGAAACTATCTTTGCACGCTCTCCTCTCCTTCCCAACACTAACTTTAAGTTCCCACAACACACAGGAACCTCAAGGACACCCTTAAATATTCAATAAGCAATTCCAATTTGCCATTCCACACACGTATGGAGCCCCTCCTGGCGTGGTACAAATAGAAATATTTTCAGTTTGCAGTTATGTATAATTAACAAGTGACCCCGAGCAGGAGCAGCAAAAGGTCTTCAGCGTACAAACCCAACCTACGTGCTGCTGAGTGTCCTTTTATCCTTGTTGCTTTTTTTTTTTTTCAGCATTCAACATAAATATATATTTAGCTACTTTTAAAGATGGGTTATGATTCATCTAGAGCCCTTCAAAGTTTAAGCCATTATTGATCTCTACTGCTAATTTATGCAAACAGCATCTGCACGCAGAACAATAACAGCTCCGTTCGTTGGAAGAGATAATGATGACTTTTATTTCATCCCATAATTTTATCCTTAACTCATAAATAATGTATTTTATAGAAGGTGATCAATCTTTTTGCACACTGGGGTAGGATTAAGTCCCTCATGCCTGTAACAGACCCCAAAAATCTTTTATGTCAGTGTAAAAGAGTCCACTAGAACTTCAAGACAGCAAGAAACACTCTCCCTTCAGTGTGGCACCTACATCTCAACAATTCAAGGTGTTGTCTTAATGAAGGAACAGCTCAAAGATCTTCATAGTGAGAATTTTCTGCTATTATACTGTGCCTACTGTACGTGCTTAATGCACAATTTAGGTGAACCTTACAGGAGTAGCTTGAGTTGATGTTGGAATGCTAAAAAGAAATCAGGCAGCTGTCACGTAGCGTCTGCAGAAAACCTGCACTTGGATGTCACAGTGTGTTTTGGTGAAAACTGTCACAAAATCTTGATTTCAAGTAGTTTCAATCCCCAGCCAGGCTGACATTAAAACTATTTTGCTCACTTAAAAAGGCATTTCATCCTAATCTAATCTAGTAAGCAAAAAGGGTTATAGTCAAGCTAGGCTAAGAATTTTACACTAGGCTAAAGCGCCTACAAAATAATCCCAAGAGTTATTAAAGGGAATGGCAAATGGTGGCCCCTGTGCAACCTTAGCTACAAGCTTCACATTTACCTTCAACAGCAAAAAATTGAACAGCAAAATAAATTAATCCTAGCTGAGCTCTGGGTTAAGACAGCTCCCAGTACCCAAGCTAGCAGCTAAAAATTAAGCTGGGTACCACGAGACTGTGCTGCAGGTAAAACCCGTGGAGTCAACCAGCCTCGCCGGCTTTGTGCGGCCTCAGGTCTCAGCGTCTGTCACAGACATGCATCACGTCGCATCAGAGTGGTGCATGGTGTCTCATCATGGACCCATGACACTGCACAAGGGGCTCAGAAGGGCTCTCCCACACAGTTCCACGTGGCAGAGCAGGAGGAGTGTCAAGACACAACGAGGTTAGCGTTCCCAAACACCACCACAGGCACTCGCCGCTCTCTCACCTCAGACGCCTCTATAGCCAGGTCCATCTCCTCATCGCAGACGTTTGACCAGAACTCTATCCCTTGTAGAGCCACCTCATCTATGTCACTTTTCATTGCTTCAATAGTTATCTTCAGAGACATGAAAGAAAGGAGGGGAGAGAAGGATGTTTTAGAAAGTTTTTCTCCTGAAATACGTGCCCCGACTTTTGGCCAACCGGTATGACATCCAAACTTGTCTGAAATCAGACGCCACATTAGAGTTACTGTTCTTGAAGACAATCTCTTCATTGAGAAGTTTATCAGCTATCAGCACCTCGGGAGGATTGCAGAGCAAGTCAAGCAATCTGCACTATCCTGACTTTTGGAGTCTCAAGCCTGAAAAATCTGATGTTAGTTTTATAGATGTTGGTAGGAGAGAGGGGTTGACAGCATGAAAAACAAATCGGGAATGTAGGAAAACTCTTCCTCTTGGATTAAGATAACGGAGTAGAAGAAGATCAGACAACTATGAGAAAGCTGAGTACTCACAGCAAAAAGCGCAGGACCCATGTATGTCTCCATATACTGATAATAAAGGGACATTATCTTCACCAAATTCTGTAAGGCAGCCACTCGTACCTGTCAGAACAGAAAAGAGATCCAAGACGTGACCTTTCCGCGTGCTCTGAAAACCAAGCCCAGCTGCAGCCTGCCACAGATTAATAACTCACCCTTTCTGCTGATTTAGTTTACTCCACTCCTAATAAGGTCTTTTACAACAAGGGATATAAATCCTCCCAGTAGCTGACTACTTCTAACTTTAGATCTAAAACTCATTTTGTTGGAGTACTGACATGTGCACTCATCATTTAACAGAATACTGTTTATTTCATACAACATTTTAAAACTGTGGGTTTTTTTTTGATGCTAGAGATCCCAATCAGCTTCCCCACAAAGGTGCAGTGACAAATTAGTGCACTTTTCACTCATCCTTGTATTATTTTTACTCACCCTTGTATCTGGACACTGTGTTGCTTCACAGACTACTTGCATAATAAAGTGCCTTTCAGACTAGAAGAAGAAATAAAAGAAAAATTAGAACTGTATTACAAAAGCATTAAAGTCTTTGCAAGCCTTCCTATGGAGGATGGATTTTGAGTCTGGACTAGTACAATTTTTGGTAGAGCAATTCTACAGATCAAGGAATAGTACAGGTTACAATTCACTGCAGGATTTTAAATCATTTCTTCCCCAAAATGGGAATCCCAAGCTTCTGTTTTAAATAGTGTTTAACAGGCTATCCAAAATAGAAAGATGCAGCAGAACTAAAGATACTAGCTGGTCTAGTTTAAAAAAACAACCAAACAAAATAAAAACCCCAAACAACTAAGAAGAAATTCTGCTGTTTCCTGAACTATTTCAGCAATTGCTTCAAGAAACCTCAAAACTCACCCAGGACATAAATTTCTTGAGGAGCAGTACCTGGGTATTCTTGTATTTCAGTAGGAAGGAACAGATTTATGCCCAGGTTCTTTACAGTCCTGAAGCCCCACAGAAATACAGTCTAAAAGGATCATTCAGCTCCCATCTCAAATTTTGAAAGACTCTAGTTGATTCCCATCAACACCCCCTGACTAGGGAAAGTTTTCAATAAAAGACCTTCTAAGCTGAAGGTTCAATATTAATTCCATCTTCCCCGTATTCTCCCTGGTAAAGACCCAGAGGATGGACTTAATCTGAGAGGGAAAAGAAAAATCAATAGATTTTTCTGCTCTGAAAAGACTCTTTAGGAGGCCCCTGCTCTGAAGACTCTTACAGACCTTCCTCCCCCACCAATTTTCAGAGGCAAAGTTAAATCTGGATTGCTGCCACACCACTTGAAAGAAAGTGCTGATCCAAGCTTGTACTCTTACAGCAGCATTATAGAGTTTGATTAGGAAGCAGAGCATCCAATAGGCTCAACTCTAAGGTCAGTTCAAATTTATCCAAAAAACGAAAGAAAGAAAAAAGTCAATGCTGCTTCCTTTCCACTGATGAATCCCTGAAGATTTTTCCACAACGTTTCTGCATCACAACAAGAACAAACCGGATGGACAGAAATGAATCCAAGTCTCAGCTGCAACGGAATTATGCATCAAAATTCAGCGTGGTGCATGATTTCTCATCATAGACCCTGGATTCAGCCTTTGAGTTTTAGGCCAAGGGTTGTTTCTACAGTTATTTTTACTGTTTTCCCCCTACCCCCCCTCACCTCTTTGTCAAAATTTGCTTTGGTGAATTCCAAAGAGTTCAGGAGTGCATTAGTAGCTGCTAGCTTCACATTGTTGCTGGGCTCTTCCTTTCTCATTCCCTGGATGATGGCTGTCAGGATCTCATTGGATTTGTCCTGAAGCTGCTCTGGATCCTAAAAAAATAAAAAAAGGGTTGATAAAGTAATTTTCCAGCTGAACAACTTTTGTCCATATTTTCAAGTACCCTCAAAGTTTGATCCTGAAACCTACAAGTAGAAGTTTTAGGGCATGAAGGCCAAGAAGCTCTTTGGTCACTGAAAGGACCAGAACACAAGTACAAGCAATTTATAATCATTACATCTTTGCAGCTTCCAGGACAGGAAAGAGACAATTGAACTGAGCACAAATACTCCTGATATTTAAGTCATAAATGCCAAATAAACTCCACTGTTTCAAATAATAGGTCAACAAGCTTCAGACTACTTGACTTCATCCAATTAGCAAGTTAAAAAACACTGAGTGATTTCAAATTCCTTGATATACTGGGCAGAAGTCTGGGCCAGCAGCTGCAGTTGAGAATTTTATTGGTAAAATTGCCAATTTTATTTTATTTTTAGACTTAGGGCAAAAATATATTGCCTGGACCAGGAGCAAGGCTTAAAAGAATTAATCTCTAGTCTGTGTTCACAGCTTTATTTTTCCTTGTGGTAAATGTAAAGACTGCAAGATCCTCAAATATCTGTATGAATTGTCACACGAGGATTTATCCAGCAGTAGATTCTCAAACTACATCCACAAATTGTGTCACAACGTGACTGACACAAACTACAAAACTCTAAAGAGGGATCTTGGTTACAAAACACCCCAGCAGCAAGCCAGGAAATCCCAAAAATCTGGAGGCCAATGATCTATGTCACCCAAGGAAACAATGAACACACCCTCAAGCTCTGCAGAGACTTGTAACAAACAAGGTTCAACCTGGAGCACCCCACTGTAGATTTCCTCTTTTATTTCACTGACCCTCCATGGAACATCCAACCTCCCCAGTGAAACCAACCCCCTGAAGCTTGATGAAAAACATCAAACAGAAGATTTCTCTTTCAACCTCACCGTACTGAGGTTCAACCAGCAATAAGCCACCTTGGTGCCTTCTCCAAGGTGTTCAAGGGCACTAGAAAAGCAGCAGCTAACGTTGGTTTTTGGTGGCAGGGTCTTTGTGAGCAATTGACATCAGGTACTTGATGCAACACACCCAGGATATCGTAAACTATGCTGAGAAAACCATAAGACCTTTCATAGAAGGTGCCTCAAAGAGATAAATGTTCTTGCTCATGCATCAAAAATTCAAGAGTATGGAGACTCCTGAGGCAAGATGAAGGTAGTTGGCAGGATTCCTCAACACAGAAAGGAATCAAAGGCTTATCACTCCTCTGTGACATCACACACAACTGGACCTTCAGCTCAAGTTTTATACCAGCACCCCTCACCACCACGTGACCGCGGTGACATAGAGACTTCAATCTGCACCTTATGAAAGATGACCTGGATTTGTGCTGAGAAAGCAGGTCAGTCCTTTCACACACACCTTCCTCATGTGTCTACTGCCCACTGTTCTGTCAGCACAGAGACATCCTCTGGACAGGTATTAAAAAACCAGCCAAGCGGAATCGTTACAGCCTGATAGGTGTGTGACAGGGAGGGCTGGGGAGGGGAAAAAAAAAAGGGGCTG
>NW_010318339.1:0-922 GCF_000700745.2 Antrostomus carolinensis | reverse complement strand
ATGAGGAAAAGGCTGTGGATGTTGTCTGCCTGGATTTTAGTAAAGCCTTTGACATCATTTCCTGCAGCATTCTCATGCAAAAACTGGCTTTTCATGGCTTGGATGAGAATACTCTTCACTGGGTAAAACACTGGCTGGATGGCCAGAGTTTTAGTGAATGATCAAAGAGTTGTAGTGAATGGAGTTAAATCCAGTTGGTGGCGGGTCACAAGTGGTGTTCCCAAGGGCTCAGTATTGAGGCCATTTCTGTTTAATATATTTATCAATGATCAGGATGAGGGGATTCAGTGCACCTTCAGTAAGCTCACAGACAAAACGAAGTTGGGCGCGGGTGTTGATCTACTAGAGGGTCAGAAGGCTCTGCAGAAGGATCTGGACAGGCTGGATCAATGGGCCAAGGCCAATTCCATGAGGTTCAACAAGGCCAAATGCTGGGTCCTGCACTTGGGACACAACAACCCCATGCAATGCTACAGGTTTAGGGAAGAGTGGATGGAAAGCTGCCTGGTGATAAATGACATGGGAGTGTTAGTTGACAGCTGACTGAATATGAGCCACCAGTGGCTGACGAAATATGAGCCACCAGTGTGTCCAGGTGGCCAAGAAGGCCAAAGGCAGCCTGACTTGTATCAGAAACAGTGTGACCAACAGGACTAAGGAATTGATCCTACCCCTGTAATCCACACCGGTGAGGCCAACCTTGAATACTGTGTTCGATTTTGAGCCCCACACTTCAAGAAAGATACTGAGGCACTGGAGTGTGTACAGAGAAGGGCAACAAAGCTGGTGAAGGGCTTGGAAAACAAATCTTGTGAAGAGTGGCTGAGGGAACTGGGGTTGTTTAGTCTGGGAAAAAGGAGGCTGAGAGGAGAACTTATCATTCTCTACAAGTACCTGAAAGGAGGATGTAGTGAGGTGGGTG
>NW_010318338.1:0-11658 GCF_000700745.2 Antrostomus carolinensis | reverse complement strand
TCAATCCCACTGTCCATATCACTGACAATGATGTTGAACAGCATCAGTCCCAATACTGAACCTTGAGGGACACCACTCATCACCGGCCTCCACTCGAAATTTGAGCTGTTGACCACAACCCTTTGAGTGCGGCCATCCAGCCAGTTCCTTATCCACCGAGTGGTCCATCCATCAAACCCACATGTTTCCAATTTAGAGATAAGGATGTCATGTGGGACGGTGTCAAACGCCTTGCACAAGTCCAGGTAGATGACATCAGTTGCTTTAGCCTTACCCACCAATGTTGTAATTCTGTCATAAAAGGCCACCAGATTTGTCAGGCATGACTTGCCCTTGGAGAAGCCATGTTGGTTGTCATCAATCATCTTCTCATTCTCCATGTGCCTTAGCATAGTTTCTAGGAGTATCTGCTCCATGATCTTACCTGGCACTGAGGTGAGACTGACCGGCCTGTAGTTCCCCAGATCTTCCTTTTTACCCTTTTTAAAAATGGGGATTATGTTCCCCTTTTTCCAGTCTGCAGGAACTTCACCAGACTGTCATGACTTCTCAAATATGATGGATAGTGGCTTTGCAACTTCATCTGCCAGTTCCCTCAGAACCCTTCATCTGACTCTGTTCTGGTGATAAAAAATGTGACAGAAAAACTGACAGAAAGAAGATAAGTATTATGAATAGGGAATTCTGTTTCTCAAGGAACTTCACACCGTAGCATACATGTGCATTAACATGCATTAACATGGTGCAATGCTAGTTTTTTACTCTGATTCCTATATTTCCATTTAGATCTAGGAGGTGTATTAATCTAGAAATAGAAAATGTAAATCCCTCTTACAGTATACTTTGAAAGTTAATGCTTTTCTCTTTTACCTCCCCTATTTTAACACAGACAGGTACTTTTTGAGGCTTTTAGAACTAACTGAAAGACTCACACTAAAAACTTTTCAAGTACAAATACAAAATTGTTTTATACCACTTGCATAGGACACCCTTCCTTTTTCCTGCAAGTAGATCAAGTGTTACTCTCATTGCCTTTCTGATTGCATTTCAGTTTTGTTCCCTGTCATTCAGAACTGTGTGCCTTGAAACTTTCCAGTTCAGGAAGTAATTATTGCTCCAGTTTCACACACAGAAAACAAAAATACAGAAAATGTATTTATGCAGACAAAGCCACTAAATAGTGGTTCCAGGAAAAAAACAGACATCTGTTGATTTGAGATCTAATCTTCTATCTGAAAGATAATTTCTCAGTTGATTCCTGACTTAGCAAGTTAATGAAACAAACATTTAGAGCTCAATAGATTATTCTAGTATCTGGACTATCTCTAAGTGTGTCTATATTTTATTTTGGCAAGGGTGCATACCTTCAAACGCCACTGTCCATACAGTTTGTTTACAGATCCTTCTTGGGATCCATAGTTCCATTAGGAAAGCCTTCCCCTTAGAGGGCTGGATCTACAAAGGGATGATGGATACTATTCAGGCAGATATTTACTTGATAATCACATGAATGCTTGAAGCCTTGCAGACTCAAATTTTATTCAGGTGAAGATTTTTGAGTGCTTTAAGCTACTCCTGATCATCATGTTCACAGTGTCAAGTCCTGACGGCCATAGTTTATGCATGTTCTCCACTGATTCTCTTTCTGCTAAGTCCATCTGGCAAAGTCAGTCAACACGTGTTTCAAAAAGGCACTCCCTCCTGATTTAAATGACAGAGCACTTACTAAGTTTCCAGGTCTGTTGTTTAAAAAAATGAAAGATTTTTGGTCTGTTTACCAGTCCTTTACCATCAGAAATCTCCTTATACAGTCATTTACACAGCATTATCAGGTCAGTTGCTCTATTTGAAAGCTAAATATATTGACTTTATAACTCTAAAATAAATTTCACTAAATTTAAAGTATTCTTGCATTTCTTTCTAGACTTTTTTTTTTTTAATTTTAACCATCACTTTTCAGTATGGACACTAACACTGCCACAAAATTTTGTTATTGGTCTCAGAAATCATGCCTGCAGAATAATAATATTCTTCTAAATTTATTGCCTAATCTCCTCTTCATATTATTTTTGTTTAGTCTTTAGAGCAGGAAAAGGTGTCATTATAACACAAATAATGAAATTATATTATTTCTGATGTGTGTCTGAACTGTTAAAATTAGAGGACTGCCTATGTTTGAAGGATTAGACATACTCGTATCAATTCAGCATAAATAATCATGCTTTTGCAGTAGTGTAATACATGTTACATATTTCTATTATATTCTAAGAAACTATCTGCATTTAGATATTTAGCACTCTGAATTATTTCATATTACATATTCTCTTTCTAAAAAATAATGACCACAATTTGCTATATTAGTTGTGAAATAGAGTACACTGTTGCTTGCACATGAAAATTTACATCTCTAGCTAAAAGTCCTTTGGAGACTTATTCACAAATTTCACTTCATATATAATTATTAAGTAGAGTCTATATCTCAGAATGGGTAATGCATACAACAGAATCTGAGATCTAGCTGACAAACTGAGGTGAGTTTTGAAATGCATTATTGTAATGTGTTGACTCTCCTGTCTTTGCTGTAGTTGCAGTTTTCCAGCCACACTCAATGTAAATTGATGAGTCTCATATAAGATATTGTAAAAAAAAAACAAAAAAAAAAAACAAAAAAAAAAATTCCAATATTTGGACTGCTGGCCAAATGATTCTTTCCCATTCAGCATCACTAGTGTAATGTTCTTTCTCTTACAAATTTCTACTTTCATGAGTTTTTGAAGAAAACTTGTCTGGAAAATGCAATGTGGGGCTGCTCAAACAAGTCTAATAACTCCAGGTGTTTTGATTTGATCAGAGGTGCTGGTGTAAATACAAAAGAAGTTGTCATGGTCTCCTTAGCACAATGCCCTGTCAGCTACAGGATTTGGTTTTGTTGTGTAGGCAGAAAAACTATTGGGAAAAGAAAATTGAGTTTTCAAAATATTAGATACTTTTTTCACTCATCGGACAAAAAAGCTTTGAACGAAAGTGAAGATGTCCCTGCTTACTGCAGGGGGGTTGGACTAGGTGACCTTTGAAGGTCTCTTCCAACCCAATACATTTTATGATTCTATGATTCTATGAAAGCACCCCTCTATGTAGTATCCACTTGCCTAACAACAACAAAAAAAAAAACAAGCAAGTGAAAATATAATATAAAGGTGTAATCCTTTTGTATCCTTCTATAAATGCATATGATTGCTACATGATTATCTTCAAATACAGATGGCTTAAAATTATAATTAGGATTGAGAAATGAAAATAATACAGAAGAGTAAAATTCTACAAACCTGAAGGCAAACTGCTTAGCAGTTTTAAGTACCCTCAATCAAAGGAATAATATACAATATAAATTGATGAAGGGAGGACACAAGAAACACCCTGCAAAGTAGTATTTCATTCTGTTAGGCACTGACTGCAGACATAACCTCTAATCAAACACTTTGGAGAAGTGCCAGCAACAGGGTGAGAGAAAGCAGAAAATTCATCCACAAAAGACTGTATGGTTGAAATTACTACTGAACGAATCATAGAACCATAGAATTGTTTGGTTGGAAAGGACCTTTGAGATCATTAACTCCAACCCTAACTGTCCACTACTACACCATTTCTTTGAGCACCTCATCTACTCTTCTTTTAAATACTTCCAGGGCTGGTGACTTAACCACCTCCCTAGGCAGCCCATTGCAGTGCCTGATAACCCTTTCAGTGAAAAATTTTTTCCTGGTATCCAATCTGAATCTCCCTTGGCGCAACTTGAGGACACTTCCTCTTGTTTTATCACTGGTTACCTTGGAGAAAAGAAACATAGCCACCTCACTACTACCTCCTTTCAGATAGTTGTAGGGAGCAATAAGGTCTCCCCTCAGCCTCCTTTCCTCCATGCTAAACAAGCCCAGTTCCCTGAGCCACTCCTCATAAGACTTGTTCTCCAGCCCCTTCACAAGCTTCGTTGCCCTTCTCTGGACACACTCCAGTGCCTCAATGTCCTTCTTGTAGTGAGGGACCAAAAACTGGACACAATATTCAAGGTGCAGCCTCACCAAAGCTGAGTACAGGGGAAGGATGACTTCCCACATCCTGCTGGCCACACCATTTGTGATACAAGCCAGAATCCCTGTGGCCTTCTTGGCCACCTGTGCACACTGATGGCTCATGTTCAGCCAGCTGTCAACCAGCATCCCCAGGTCCTTTTCTGCCAGGCAGCTTTCCAAACACTCCTCCCCAGGCCTGAAGCATTGCATGGGGTAATTAATTCTGATAGAACTAATGGAAAGCAAGCTGATGCTACATACCTTCCTCATTTTTGTAAAATTCACTGGTCCAGTTTAAAGATGATAGTTTGTGTAAACACAAAAGAATGGCTTAGTGGTTGATACCAAGGGCTATCTAACCCAGTGACCTAGAGCAGTGGTGGCCAGAGTGGAGGCATGGGGACCTATAAGAGCAGGGCAAGTCATTTCCTCCAAATATCTTTCCAGTCACCAGATAAGGTGTCTTTGTCTATTCCTTTTTGGTTTAGAGGCTAAAAAATTAAATACCTAGGTGTTATTTGTTGCTCTTCAGGGCAGTAAGGGCAAAGGCTTTCTGCCACCCTTGAATACAGTTTTTGTACCCAGCAGAAAGTTTTGAAGGCATAAAAAGTGAAACAATGATTCAAGTAGTGATAAAAAAGAAGTCAGAAGGCCAATCAGAGACCAGATAGAAAAACAAAGGTATTAGAAGCAGATACGGATAGGAGAACTAGTAACACAGCTGGAAAAAAGCCGAGTAGTTAATGTGAAAATAAATGCTCCCACTAAGGCAAGGGATTGAAGGAATTCAGTACACGACTTGCCTCTTTTGACCTGTGTGGACCGTGTATAGAAGGAGAAGGAAAGCATGTCCTTTCCAATACTCACCAGAGAATGATCACCATATTGACTTCTGCACAATTAGATCCTTTGAAGAATTCTGAAAAGCATTGAATGCTTTGCCCGTTGTTAAACTGTGATAAGATATTATACAATAATATTCTATTATACAATAATGTTCTAATGGTTTGCTACTCTCAAATGCAATGTTTAGTTTATCAGTAATTTTTTTTAAGTAATAAATGCAAATTTTTAATATATTTTTTTTTCTCCAGCACAGGTTCTGAATTTTGTTCCTTTTCTCTATGCCCCCTCAACAAGGAAATGGTAATAGAAAGTAAAGTCTTCATTCCCAATATTTCTCAGAATGAAAACAATACAAAACCACAAAGACAGTGAGCTCCTTGGAAACAAAAGTGTCTACTTCAGAAAAGGAATTTATTGAATCAACAATGTGTGAATTTGAGCTTCCAGGAATCTTGAGAGTTTAGATCTGATTATTGTATCCCAAGCAATCCCTTTTCTAAGTTGGCAACTGTTATTTTAAAATAATGAGACATTTCTGCACTTAGGTAGTGTTAGACAGCAGCAATACCTTCTTTTAAGTAGGTAAACAACAGAAAAAAATGTAAAATTACTGTTTCTGTAAAGATGGAAAACTACACAGTTGCACAAACTGAGACCTATAAACTAAAAAACAGCACTCTCCCAGAGGCAGTGAGCAGGGTAAATGCAGAGTTTTCTGACATGAGTCTCTGCTGTAAACAACCATAATGCTTACTGTGTTTTGGAAAGCTAGACCTAGTTAATACTTATTCGACATTTCAAATTTAAAGCACATAAATAATAAGCCTTCATAAGGCTTTAATTTACCAGTGCCAAGGAAACAAAAGCACATTGTTTCTACCAACATAGCATCTGCAGCAAATATTTGGAATGAACTTGCCACCAACACCACCAGATATATAAAAGGCAGATTTAAAGAAGCAATACACATATAACTTGGTAATTATTCTGTTACGAAGAGTAGAAGAACTAAAAGCCAACTAAACCTAGAAAAAGTGAAAATTCACAATTTTTGTGGTTCTCTATTTCCAAATAGCCCATATATTTTATTTCTTTTTAAAGGAAGGAAATTTTGAAATGGGAAAAATATTTTAAGGCAATGAAAGATTTGGTTAAAAATGGTTTTAAATTTTATTACTTTCTCACTTTTTTTTTTTTCTTTAAGGTGGACCCAAAATGAAATTTATATATTTATTTTTCTTCTAGCAAACCAAAGAATCTGTTATTTGCATTGCCCAAGATCCAGCATGATAATCTCAGATAAATGCGAAATATAATTCATTTAAATACAATTTTATTGTATTTTGAAATTTTATGTAATAAAATAGTGTCTGAAACTGATTTGCTTTTGGTTGCCCAAGTTACTATGTTATTTTCTATTTATATTTTTTCTAAAATTTTGCTGTTCTTAATTGCTTATTGCTTAGATTTCTCTTTGAGATAAACTTCAAGTGGCATATAATTATAATATAGTATAAAAACATCTACACAATTACATGCATAAAGAAACACATCCGAAATAAAGGAGCAGGCATAATTAAACAGAAAACTGTCAGAAGTTTCTGTGTTCATGAATCATTATATACCTTAGAAACATTTATAGCCAGTGTACGCAAAACTAAATTTGACACCTAAACCAGTATTTAGATTTTTGTGTTCAAAGCTAGATAGTTTAATGCTAAAAGGAATGTTTTCTTTAAAAAACACTTTATAACTAATAGGCTGTTCTAAGCATTACACCTAAACATAGCAAGATCAGTTGTAATGTCCTTTATTGTGCTGAAAGTAGACAGCATCTATTTTAAAGCGTTTGAAAGTGGGACCTTTACCTTTTAAAAATGAAATTTGAAAGTATTAAATACTTCTGATACCCATTAAATATACATGGAAAGCAGCTTTGGAAAGTGCTGTTAACATCTGTCGCTTCCCTTGAGTCTGAAAGTTAATCAGAACACCTTCAAAACGCACATCTCTAAAACAGAATTTCATGTTTCTTGTTTTATCCTCAACAAGCATGTAGGTCTTCACATATGGCTGATTTATGGAGAGTGTTTCACAGAAGGAATTGTCACTCACTGCTGCTTAAATTGAGGTCTGGAAGGCTATGTGTAACAGCATTCCTGATAATTGGTTGCATTATGAAGCACTGTCATTGCAAATTTTCCAAGCACAAAACAGACTGCTTAACACTACCACCCAGGGGAAAAAAAAAAAAAGGCAAAAAAAAAAACCCCACCCAAAACACAATCCCACACTACCCACACTATCCTGCTTCAGCAGCAAAAATTTAAATTCTAATTGCATGGAGTAAATGCAATTATGCCTCAAAAAATTTAGGTGCCAAACCTGAAATTTGGAGTATGTGTTTTGAACAATACAGAGTTGCCACAGAGCTTAAAACAAAGACATGAAACACTGTGGTTTCAATTCTTCTCTAAACATAAAAGAAGAAAAAAATCCAACTGTCTTTTCAAAGTGTGCTACATTGCTACGTGTTTCTTTTTAACTCGCTCTCTAGCAGATCTTTGCTACTTCATTAAAACATTTTTCAACATGTCATATATATTCGTGGTGTAGCAATCCACAGTTTATTCAAGCTGAGTGGCTAACTTTCCTCAAAGCAATTTAACAATGTTTCTCCTTCCTTCCTTTTGTAAAATCTCTTCGGAATGGCTCTGAAGCAGAACTGGGCAAGAATTAACCTAAACATAAGTCTTTTTTTAAGATTAAAAAAGGGAAAACTTGGGGATTTTTTTATTTGTCTTGGTTCTGATACATCAGCTTTTCTTTGATTCTAGTTTTCATGCCTTTTTCTGTCATCTAGGTCCAGCTAGCACTAGAAAAAAAAAAATGCATTGTAAAATTGTTTTCATAATATTTCAAGTGGGAATGAAACCAAGACATTTCCCAAAGGCTGTCACATAACATGATCTTGCAATATAACCAGCTTAATTTATATTTACCTTCACACATTTTGAGATTCTCCTTTTAGCCATCAACTAAAATGTCCATCATTATTTAGAACATGAAACTTCACTTTGAGGAATGATTAATAGTTGGATGGATATGAATGTCAGCTAAAAAAATTCTAAAAGAATTTAAGTTTAAGTAAAAAGCAATTAAAACTTTAGTTCTTAAAAGTAATATTTCAATTTTCATCATTTAATTGGATAAATTACATATTTCTTTAATATTTCATCATTATATTTCCTTATTGCAGAAAATGTCTTATCATAGTCAGTCAAAAATCCTAAGGTCTCAGGAGAATTCTTGTTCACAATATTATATGCTAAATATCCTTCATTAACTTCATATATTAGTGATCTTTCAGATAATGAAAAATATTCACATCTGCTTTCTGATAGTAGTCTGTAGTCACAGATGTGCATTCAGACATACTATAAGGTTTTTCAGGGCAAAATTCCTATTTTTTACTTTTACATTGCAGTTGAAACAGCAGTGCTTTAAAGTGTAGGTCTGAGAGTGATAAAAAGAACCCATAGGAGTACGTAAGCAAAGCATAATGCACTGTAAAAACCCCAAAAACACAGAGGATGACAAAGGCTCATTCAACCACTGTCATCCATAGTGATATTGAAAATGAAAAACTTAGCAAAAAATAAATACATTGACAAAACTTTTAAACTATGCCTTGAAGTCTGAAAACAGTTCAGGTAAGCCACTCTTTAGGCCCAATAAAACTATGGCAGAATAATTTAATATATAAATAAACAACTATACAATCTACTCCACTGAAGTGGTGCTGCAACCAAAGATATGATATGCATATCTGCAAGCCCACTTACTTTGTAAAACCAGGAGTGCCATTAAGTGATCATAATTTTTGTTTTTCTCTTTCATTTGAAAAAAGTCTTCTATGTTTGCTGTATTTTATTTCTTAGGGAGTCTCATTCATGAGCTAAGGCTTCAGTACACAAAGCTCTCAGAAAACAGTTTAAACCAGTATGTAATTCACTTTTTGCAACAGCAGCAGCTTTTCCTGCACTTGAGTGCAAACCATTTCAACTTCCCCAAATTGGCAGATTCTACCACTTTGTTATACAGCCTGGTTTTAATCCTATCCACTACTCACCAGACCTCATGTTTTTATTTATATCACAGCATTGTCGAGCCCAAGTGTAACAGGCTGGCTAGCTGCTTCCCAGGTGGATTAAAATATTCTAACTAACCCATCTGTTTTTCCCTTAACCATTACCAGTTTCAAAAGAGTACATAGCCTTCAGCTATACTAAATCCTCTGCATTTCTGTGCACTGTCTTTCCCACTCATCTATAGTGCCTCTCCCTTGACCTAGAGAATTAACTACTCTTTTCACTTCAGAGTCCCAAACACCTCCCTCCCTCACAGGATCCCTAGCAAAAACACACAACCCTCAGGCCTACTCAGAGACCTAAATTAATTATGCTAATCAGACTACCCTGGCTAACCCAATTAACTTTAATTAGCTGATGCCTTTCTTCCAGAAACACCTTGCTTTAGGGACATTTTACCTCTGGTTTTTAAGCTCCTTGGAGAAGTCAAACTCCTCTTGCAAACTTGCCCCTTGGCTATAGACTTTCAGCAGGGAGATACTCACAGCAATAAACCCCTTGAAAGCCTTAACAAAGCTTCTTGTTTCCCAAATACTTAAAACTGGACTATATCCACGTTGGAATTTGAGCTCTGATAAAAAGCAGCTTTTTTTAGTCCAGTTTCCATATGAAGCCAGAAAAGCCATTAATAAGCACCCTTTCTTGGTTTTTCTCTGTCATTTGAGATACATTGTAGCTCTTCAGTCATATTCAGGAACACCTGTGTCTTGAGACACTGTGCTATTGACCATCTCCATCCTACCTGTTCCTGAATCTGTGCATTATTTAATCTATGTCTCCTTTTGATTTCACTGCAGGAAACCTTATCTTATATTTACTATACTTGTCTACGCACAAAAAGCATTGATGCAGAAAATCTCCTCCATAGCACATCACAGTCAAATTTTTCTCTTGCGTGAGACTGGAATTAACTTCCCTCACTCCTCTGTAGAATATAGCTGAACAAAAAATTTTGAGTTTCCAGTTCATAGAAAAAATCTTTTTTTTTTTTCAAAATTTCTATCAAACCAAAGTCTAAACAAAAAATCTTAAAAATTTCTACCAACTGGAATTCCGAACTGGTGTTGCTTCAGAAACACAAAAAAAAATTATATTTTCAGAAAAATGCAGGCCTCTGGAGTTCTTCAGATAGTCAATTAAAGTTAACATTCTTTTCCTATTATCTGTAGGCTGTTCTCTATATTACTTACAGTAATAAAATGTAAAAACATTTGTTTCAAGCCACAGGAAATTTAAAGGAAGCTAGAAGACATCCTTCCTGAAGTGCCTTTTTTTCATTAAAATGGAGTTGCGAAGCCAAAGAAGGAAGAGAAATAAAATGGTGGTGTATGTTGATCAAATGACATTTTCACCAAAATGGAAATCCTTAAAGAAGAGTTCAGAATTGCAAAGTATGCTAAAATATTTATTTATTTAATTATTTTTTTAAGGTTTACAAGTTGATATTATTTTTATTCTAGCTACCAATTTTTTTTATTGTAAATAAGGCTAAAAATTACTGAAAATTTTCAATTGGTTCAGTGTAAACTTAGTATAACCCAAAGACTTTTCCCCAACTAAGTGAACTATTTCCATTTTTACTAAACAAATATGGGATTTTTTTTTTTTACTTTGACAATGATAATAAAAACTTAATATTGTACCTCTTGGGTTTGTCCTCAAGGTTAACAGTAGTTATTGTAATGAACATATTCTTATTTAAAAACACTAAAAGAAATATGGTTTTGAACAAATAGACACTAGTCAAAAAAAATACTGAAGTGACCAGTGTCATAGGAAAAATTATGATCTTGGAAGATTTAATAAGTGTGTGGTGCTTTCACTGAGCTAGCACTTGGCTAGCAGGCAAACACAGCTGTTCACTCACTCCCCCATCCCCCTGGGGGATAGGGAAGAGAACTGGGGTACAAGGGTAAGGGGACTTGTATAGGAGACTTGTAGGTTGAGATAAGAACAACTTGATAATTGAAATAAGAGAAAAATTTAAATAATATTGATATTAAAATAGTAAGTAATAATAATAGTAAAATATGCAAATGAGTGAAAACCAGGACAAAGGCATATAATAATTTGGGAATATCATTGCTAACATTCAGGGACTGCTTCTTACAAGCTCAGGATCAGAGCATCCCGACACGTAGGAAGTCAAGGAAGGGAGCCAGCAGACCTGCTTGGTTAAACAGGGAACTGCTAGGAAAGCTCAAGTGGAAGAGGAGAGTTTATAGATCATGGAAGGAAGGCTTGACCACTTGGGAAGAATATAGGACTGTTGTCAAAGAATGCAGGGAGGCAACTAGGAAAGCCAAGGCCTCATTAGAGTTAAACCTTTCCAGAGGGGTCAAGGACAACAGGAAGAGCTTCTTCAAATACATAGCAGATAAAACTAACACCAGAGGCAATGTTGGCCTGCTGATGAATGAGGTGGGTGCCCTGGTGACAGAAGATGCAGAGAAGGCAGAGTTACTGAATGCCTTCTTTGCCTCTGTCTACTCTGCTGGAAGCTGTCCTGAGGAGCCCTGTACCCCTGAGGCCACAGAGGAAGTCAGAACAATAGAGGAGGTTGCCTTGGTGGACAAGGACTGGGTTAGGGA
>NW_010318337.1:0-16164 GCF_000700745.2 Antrostomus carolinensis | reverse complement strand
TAGTTTGCATTGCACGAGAATCTGACTATTGCGTGATTGGCCTGTTTTGTGGTGTGAGTGAGTGAGTGAAGGGCCCTTCATGTTTGTGTGACTGAGTGTCTGTGTTGCTCGAGGGACGCAGCCGGACTGCAAGGTGTGTGCAGAGTCTACGGAGACGAACGAAGTGAGAGGTTATAGTTCAATGTTGTAAACGTAATTTTTCTATATGGTTGTTTAATGTGTAAACGGAAACGAAATGAGAACTAAATGGGAACTAAACAGAAACTAAATGGGAATTTAGAAAGTTTAAAGAATCAGAGATAAATACAAAGTCATCACTATTGTATGAGAAAGTCCCAGAGTACTGATAACTTGGGGTAGGGGCTGTGCTTGTGTCCTTACAGATTCTGGAACACGGTGGGTTACATCCAAGTGAATAAGCCCCTGGTTGGAAGACAAGCAAGAGCGTAAAAACCAAACAAACACACATAAAACCCCCTCAAGAAAAACTCCTAAGTGTAATAGTTATCAAATTCTGTTTGGTGCAAAATAAGCCCTGGACACTATATGTAGAAGAATGTAAAGATATGTGTTAGATGGTGACATGAGCAGGTAATGAAGTGTATATTAGTAGTAGAACATAGCATGGAGTAGAGGTGAGTATGAACTATCTTTATTTTAACAGGAAGAGATGTATCACTAAGTTGTCTGCAGGAGTTTATACAATTTCCAAAGAGTATTTTTAAATTAACAAAATGAACATGAATCAAACTTTCAGTATAAGCTATGACTTTTTGTGGGGCTTTTAATTTTTTTCCTGATGAAAACTAGTGTCACCAGTTAACACCTCTATAATTAAGGGCCTGTCACCATTTTCAACGTGAGCCTTTATTTTCAAGGGTGTATAACATGACTATAAAGATACTGTAAGCATTAAACTTGGTTTTGACAAAAAATCTCAACTAGCAGGGACTTCTCCTGGGCAGAGATTTTTTGGGATTTTTTTGTTTTGTGGACATGGATTATATTTCAAGTCAGGAATGAATCAGAAAAAAAAACACCCCACAAAACAAACAAAAACAACAACAAAAAAACCAACCAACCAAACCATCATTATTATTATTATTATTAATTTTTTATGCTTCAGAAATAGTTCTGTTCTAGGGTAACGTAAAGAATGAAAACTCTGTACCAAGTCTCATTTTAAAAACTGAAGCAGCAGAGGCAGAGATTTTAAACTTGCCACTATCAATGTACATTTACTACTTTAGGTAAGGATATTAGTGCTTGAAATACACAAAACTGTTTCTTGTTATGGAATACAGGCCTTAATTTTTTATGCTTCAGAAATAGTTCTGTTCTAGGGTAACGTAAAGAATGAAAACTCTGTACCAAGTCTCATTTTAAAAACTGAAGCAGCAGAGGCAGAGATTTTAAACTTGCCACTATCAATGTACATTTACTACTTTAGGTAAGGATATTAGTGCTTGAAATACACAAAACTGTTTCTTGTTATGGAATACAGGCCGGTTTTAAAATACCAATTTTCAAAACACATCCACAATGACAAATACATTCTGCTACACCAACAATTCAGTGATTAATAAAGCACTTATACTGTGCAATGACACAGTAGCTCCTAAGGCATTATATTGTGTCCAAGATAGAGATTTTTAGTAGTATTTTTACAATTTCATTATGAATTCTTCTCTCTTCTTCCCTTAGAAAAAAAAGACACTAAGATGTTATAACTTGAATGATCTGATGTAAAACCACAACAGCAAGGAAATTCAGAGTTGATTCCATTTCACTGTCTTCCACGGTTGTATCCAGGTATCGTAGCACAGACGATGCACTGAGTGCAAACTCCTGCCATGCTGTACCTGCTACAACAGGGATGAGGACAGAACACATTTTCTTTCCTTGCTTTTGTGTCTGACATAGCTTTAATATTTAAATGTTTTCTTCTCATTGTAGAAACACTAAATGGCTTATCCTGTATTTGGGTAGCACTGGTTAGGGTAGATACTGACAGACTGGGAATCCTTGAACTGCTCTAACACTAATTCTGTTTTGTGATACTTATTTTAATTGTTTTTAATACATTTCTGTTCTCTCATTTATTAGGAAACATACCACAGAGATGCTGTACTGTTGGAAATCAATATTAATTTGGATTTTTTTTAATTCTGCAAGTGCATTAAAAAAAAAGAGAGGGGAAAAAAAGTGTCTTAAGTTTATAGTTATTACTGCATTAAAATTTTTAGTAATTAGTGTTGTTTTAAGACCTTAAGCTGTAGTACCTACACAAAACGTGAGTAACTTTTGCTAATATAACAAAGCAAGAATCACTGTGGCTTTCACTGGCTACATCCAGGGATCCTTTTAGAACCTGTCTTATAAGAGTGCCTTTGTATAACTTTGAAAGCTTTTTAGGATATGTAAGCAATGGTAGCATTATCACATTTAACGAAACACAAATTCAGCAGCTATATAATCAGACATGGACAAATTTTAAGCACTATAAAAATGCTATGCTAGCTTTTAGATCTGTTTTGATAACCTCGCATTCAAACACATCTCATAGAACCACAACAACACTCGACATAAGAGAAGCGTTTCTTATTTTGATGAAAATTGTAACAATCAGATACAGTTTTGAGACACTGCTGCCATGGTCCTAACTGCATTGTTTTTCCCCTAATGCTGCAGCAGGAAAAGCATTAGGAGACGTGAAAAAGCGAGGTTGTTGGATGGTTAAATAAACAAATCTCACATCAGAAATTCTCACATAGATGCTAGTAGACACTGATAGCATTAGACATGCAACATTGCAAAACAAAGCAGCAACTGATTTTTTATTGTTAGCACAAGGGATAGGGTTGTGAGGAATTTGAAGGCATGTGCTGTATGAATCTATCAGACCACTCAGAATCAATTCCTATGGCTGTTAAAAGGTTAAAGGAAAATGTCAAACAGTTGAGGGTAAATAGTGATGATTGGTTAAAAGCAAGTGGTTTTTACAAGGATGGATCTCTTCACTTTTAAAGTCAGGATTTAAGATGCTATTTGTAATTTTGTAATCCTTTTATCAGTGCCTTGTTTGCTATCGTGTCTGCAAAGGGCCCCGCAGAGGATGTTGAATGATGCTTTTGTCGCACAAACACAAGAAGGGGGAATTGTGGGGTTTCTAAGAGCAAATGGACATTCTGAAGTTGATCAAGTATTATAACCATTATAACTAAGCATGTGTAATGATAACTATCAGTTAAGAACACATAATTATAAGTTAAGCTTTAAGTTTGTGGCTTGTGTTTTTGTTAAATATTGATAAGTTATAAGTTAAGCTTTAGGTTTTTCTGTTTCTAAAAAGAAAAGAGGGGAATTGTGGGGAGTGTGGGAAAGTGTATTGGCATAAGTATAACTGTATTAGAACAAATAAATGGCTTCTTGCTTGATCATATTGATTGTGTGGCAGAGTCCATGATTTGAGTTCCCGCATTTTTGCTGAATTCCAAGGGGGAAAAGGAATTTTTGTAATATATCATTTGAAACTTCAATATTGCAGAAAGCAAATTTGGTTCAAGGACACCACAGAATATACAGGCTGGCGAGTATCCTCACTGTAGCCTATGCAAACACTGGTGATGGCAAAGCCACTGCCACTGCCGTGTCCTTGCTGGTGCTGCGCGTCTGGATGTGCATCGCTGCAACTTCTGACATCCCCAAGCACACCTGCTTCTGCGGTAGCAAATGAGATCTGGATTTACAACAGTGACACACAGGCGCCTGCATGATAAACTGTAAGAGCACGGCAGGCTGTCAGCTTACAAGCCCTATTGGGGATTGTGAACATCACCTGATAGGTGGTGGTTTGATGGCTATGGGTACTCAGGGTGGCAGCAGCAGAAGACTCAGAGCTCTTGCTGGTAACAAAAGCGATTAGACTCCCTATGCCCACAGCTATATAGTATACAGCAGATATATATAAAAAACCCTCTGGCAGAGAAATCAAAACTAAGGACAGACAGCTTTCAGCACAAGATCCTGGGTTTTATCATTCACAACAAATCATTGTTTTCCTATGAAACAGTTGTGATCAGATTCTGTGGATAACAAACTGCACTAGTTAAGGAGGGACTGATTTGCTCTCTGTCACAAAGAACAGTTAACATGCACCACTTCATTTTTACCTTCTGCCTCAACAGTGGGTATGCAAGCCCTACACATGAATCCCCCTGCTCTGAAGAAGATACCACATAGTTTCATCAGAATCTCTTTGCTATATCATCAATTTTAATTCCAACCTGTACTTCAATATCCACATAACTATTTTCAAATACAATGAAAATTTGAAGTCAACAGCATCAGTCACCAGCATTGCAGCTTTCAGTAAATTCTTCACAACTTCAGAAAAATCTCTATGAACATTGTGGAAAGTAGATACAGAATGTACAGAGGATAGTTTTCTATACAAAAGTGCATTTTAGCAATACAATTAGCAGAGAACCTGGGGAAAAAAAAAAAAGAACAACTCAATTTAAGCAGTACCATATACTCTAATCCCATCTCTCCCTCAAAAAGAGGAGAAAAAATAAATCACAAAACCCCACTTTCCCCTTGCTTTGGTTATGAACTATATTCAAGGCTTCAACATTACAATTTTTTTTTTAATTTAAGAATTTAACTATAATTTGGAAATGTTTTAAAGTTAGCCAGATGAGAGACAACACAAGTATGATTAACCAGTTAATAGTCAAAATAGACAAGTTTTGAATATTACTAGGATTTGCCCTTGGCAGATTAAGAAACTATCTTTGCAATCATTAATTGCATGTTGACTTTTCTATGCCCAAGAATTGCAAGATCAGTAAGATGAAGAACATTAAACCAATAAATCTACCAACATTTGCTATGAAAATCTGGCTTATAAGCATGAACTTCAAGAGCCCCCCAAACAGTCAGGCTCATTAATATTTATAAACCTATGTATCAACTGATTTCAAAGCTGAAGGAGTGGGCCATTCAGCACAGATGAACAGTAAATACTGCCATTTTCGTATGTCTCTATACTGTATATACACTCTGATGCAAATGCATATGACTAAGTTCAAGCAGGTTGGCTGGTTTGTTTTTTCCCCAGAGAATGATCTTCACAGGTATCAAACCACAATGTGAGAACTAAAAGTGAAGCCCAGGAGAGTCTTGCAAAGACTTTTTTCACTCTTCTTGGTAAGCACCCCATACCGAGCATACTATACCCATATTTTAATGTTTCCCAGATAAAGAAAAATAGGTATCTTAACAGAGATAAAGGATGACATTAGATACACACACAAAAATTAGACAGATTTGTCAGGCAGCTAGTTTTCTTCCTCATATTTAAAATCATATTAGAAAAGAATGTTCTCTATTGTTTACAGTCCTACTGCAGTCAGACTTTCAGTGCTCCTTCTAAGCCTTGTTAGAGAAAAAGTTACCACGGAAGCAAACCATTAACGCTACAGAGTGTAAATTGATGGCATTCATATTACAGTAGGTACAAAGCACCCAGATACACAGTTTCAGTACCATGGAGCCAAACTACTATGAGCTTTTTCCTGTTTGTCTCTATGTTGCTTTTAAGCCTGATATTTTTTATCTATGAATTAAAAGCAGAGATTCCTTTCTTTCTTGAAAAACCACTAATAAGAATCCATGATTTTAGCAGTCTGTTACCCTTCTTTACCTATCTGAACCCAATAATCTGTAGATAACTTCCTGTAAAACAAAGCAGTAGCCACAATGGCCAACACTCAAATCAGCAAGACCAGGTTTAACTAAAATTCCAACTGTTTGACTAATGCCACAGGTATCCAATACAAATTCATAGAATCATTTAGGTTGGAAAAGACCATCAAGTCCAACCGTAAACCTAACCCTGCCAAGGTTAACTCATACTAAACCATGTCCCTAAACACTGCGTTTACACATCTTTTAAATAACTCCAGGGATGGTGACTCCACCACTTCCCTGGGTAAGCACACAGCGTATTGCAG
This sequence comes from Antrostomus carolinensis, assembly GCF_000700745.2. Classification (NCBI taxonomy): domain Eukaryota; kingdom Metazoa; phylum Chordata; class Aves; order Caprimulgiformes; family Caprimulgidae; genus Antrostomus; species Antrostomus carolinensis. Next base: position 10,147 of record NW_010318337.1, on the reverse strand, counting down.
GGAAAGACAAGAATCTGACAAAAACACCTCCCTCCTCCACAAAATGAAGGTGGTGTTAGTTCCAAGAAGGATGTGAAAAAAAAAGGGGGAAAAAAAACCCCAAACATGCAGAAGTACATGAGAACTCTGGAATCCCACAGCTTCTCCAGGCCTCATTCTCCGAGACACCAAGTACTTGGCAAAGACAACGTTCAGGTGAGACAGATGTTATTTTGCATTCTTAGCAGAACATTCAGTTTTGTATTCTTAGGTTATAAGCATCCTGGGACTATGAGATTACAGAGCTATAAATTATTACCAAGGAACCCTTGGAAATACACTCTCTTCTACTGTTTTATCTGTCACACAAGTGAACTGAAGTATCCAGCTGGAGATGACCTACCACAATCAGCTACTGTGGCACCCAGGGCCTTTCGAGCCAATGTAACAGATGAGCAACTGGACACTTCTAATTACTTAGTGTGAACATGTAAGTATAAATTCATCTAAGATCAAAATGGAAATACTATTCTCCCTCATTTCATGATCTCTGGAAGCCAGTAGACAGGTGCCCAAAAAAAAACTGCACCTCACCACATGAGGGGCTCTTCTCTCAAAGCCTGAGGGATTTTATACTCTGAAGAGCTACTGAAACAGAATAAAGTGGCACACTTTCATGCTCCACCATGCTGAGATATTCCACCTTTCTTACAGTTCATTTCAGAGTCTCAATTCTCTACAGTACTAAGTGTGCATTTTTCTTCCAGAAAAAAAAAACAAAAAACCGCATTTCAAAGTCACTGCAGAAAATACAGGTTGTGGTGAATTGTGACACTGTACACACAGTGAAATGTTTCATGATTAATTCATCCATTACAGTCATGGTAAGTTGTAAGAGTTCAACAACTGCACCCTGAAATTAGCTGAACTGACAGCAATTCAATTTTCCTTCCATCCAAGATATTTAAAAGCTCCAGATTTAAGTCAATCTAAAGTCTCAGTACCTTGCATACTGTTAAGAAGTTTTTGGTACTGTTTCTACAGGAGGAAGGGAGACATCAACCAGTTATAGTAGAGTGTGAGCACATACTGACAGGTAACAGTCACTTCTGGTTAGTAGCCAGATAACTCGCCACATGGGATAGTTAACGCTCCAGTTTAAAATGGTGTTACATAGCTTTTAACAAGCCCATGGCCAGGTCTGGGTATCTGTTGTCTAGCAGCAGTAAGTGTGACTAAGTTAACACAAAATAGTTTGACTACAGACCTCATTTATTTCTTACTGAAGCCCCTTCAGTGGTCATTGAACAGATATTTTATTGGTCAGTTTATTTTGAGGCTACAAGGAATGCAACTTCTGAAAGAAAAATACTTCAGCTGTCAGGGCTACTATCTGTGCAGGACGTGCAAAATGAATGTGAGCAGTCCTATATAAAGTATAAATTACTTCCTAAACTCAGAACTAGAAAATAATTTTAGAATCTTTTAAGCTTCACATTGAAATTTAGAAGTATCATTTTTATCTGAGCTGTGGGGGGAAGGAGTTCTGTAACAAGTAGTTCCAAGATAAAGACAAAAGTCACCTCACAGATTGCCGTCAGATTTAGGAAACAGGTTAAAACTATTTCTACCTCATTTTCTTGGCAAGAGAAATTTCAAAAGCACATAAACAAAAGGAGAATTCTGAAACATGTAATGATGTAACAACCCACACAGAGGACACATCAGCTAAACATACAATTAAAAAGCACAGCTGCATTAAGTTCTCTTGCCAACAACATGAACCTATTTAGATATGCTTCTGAGGAAAAAAGCCACCCAGTGTGCCACTTGTTTGCACTTCTGTTTCCAGTAGCATTTTTAGCTACTGTAAGTAGTGTCCTAGACAACTTAATTGCAGATTAGTGTACTTTCAATGCACAAAGATCTTTTTATTTGAATCTTTTCATAGCAATAGTAGGGATATACTGGTCAATCATTAGTAACAATCATACTATAAGATATTGAGCAGTAAAATAACTTTCTGAAGACTAAGCTTGCAAATCGGTTTTTTTTTTTTTGAATCCTAATTGCTTCTTAAAGAACTACATTATTATGCATTATTTGTGTTACAAATTACCGGCATTTGAAGTCCTGCTTCTTGTTTTCTGTGCAGTCTGAGTTAAATCACAACTTCTAGAAAAGGATTTATCAGAGTCCTTTAATTTTGTATGATCCAAGAGCAAGATTGAAGAAAGCCCTACGGCACTAAAGACTTTTTTACTCATGCTAAACAATCTTCCTAATAATGGGAAAAGAAGACAGAACAAGCCAAGTGTAATATTAACTCTAAGATGGGAAAAAAACAAAAGAGCTGAAGCATAGTGATGCATGCTTGATGTCATCCAAAAGCACCCCTAGACTTATGTCTTGCCAGTTAGCATGTCAGCCAAGTTCAAATTTCCTTAAAAAGGTACCTATTCATTCAGCAGCTTTTCAGATGTCAGTTAAGTTTCTGAAGTCTTTGTTGCAAAATTAGCCTCAAAAAGCTGGAGTTACTCAATACTTAGATCTTCTTACCAAAATTACACTTGAGAAAAGATCTGGTTTATACTGTTAACATTAATCAAAATTTGGTCAAGAAATATATGTAAACAATAAGGATAATACATTTAAGGCTTAGAAAGAACACTGATAAATTCATCCCTGTCACATTAAAACGTCCACATCTCCTTCATGGTCCTCCTCAGTCACTTTTAAAGAGAGCACTTCTTCATTAAGAAATAACCCACTCAGTCTTTCCTTACGAGCTTGTCTTTGTTCTTTCAGCTGTCTCTTGCGTAAGGCCTTTTGCTGTAGTTTCCGTTGCTTGGAACGTTTCTGTCAAAATACAGAAAAGACAAAAAAAGAGATTTTGTTCTGTAGATTAGAAACCACTTTTAAAGCTGGCAAATGTAAGTTAACTTCTAAAATAACTTCTGCTCTGAAAAATAACTAAAATGAATGCTCAGAGGTGGTGCAAACATTCTTTTAAAATTGTATCCAATATTAAAATATCAAGACCATTTACCACGTCTGAGTTACGAGGCACAACATTACCCTGTGGTTTTGCATAGGTGAGTCTTCGATCAGAAGAACCTTGAGGAAATGTTACAGTCTTACAATAACAAACTGAGATGCTGAAGAGCAAGCAGGAACTGCTCCTCTCCTCCATCCTTGAAATTGAAATTATGGAGACAGAACAACTGCCACAGCACTACTTTCATTGCAACATGCTTCAGTAGGTCGCTCCGTTGAAAGAACAAACTGAAGAAGACTCAAAAAGCCTGACAAAATTTCTAGTTGGGGAAAAAAAAAACCACAACCAAGACAGTCTTTACTCTCCAGAAGTTATGCCTGGATTAGGTTGATCAATCTTGAATAAAAATTTGTGGTAAAACTGTGTGTTTATTCAAAGAATTAAGTTAGATGCATAACCTCTTATTCAAAACTTATTCTAAACAAAAGTAATGAGAAGATCTGCTACATACAAACAAACAGTCATGTCAGAGGGAACAGTCAGCACTGTTTTAGCCAGATAACTTCAGCAGATCCTCAGTTACTAACCATGCTCCTGCAGCACAAATATCCCAGTTAACATCACATAAGCAACCTTCACAAGTTAGAGAGCTTAATACACATGTACACGAATAGAAACTTTACTTTTGAATCCCGGATTCTTTCTGCAGCACTTGTGGACAAATTGCTATCGCTGTGCGCTCGATTCATGTTGGCACTGGAGTTTGATGCAGAGTTAGCAACACTGGAACCACTGCTGCTTGCTGAGCTGACCATGCTGGCACTGCTGCTGCTGGCGCTGGCACCGCTCACACCACTGGTACTTGCACAGCTGTAGCTACTCCTCTTCCAGCTTTCCCTCGCAGACCGTTGACGAGGTCCATGTTCCTTTATATAGTTTCTCACCTTTAGAACAGAGGCAGCAGAATTACTAAATCCTGATAAATACTGTACTCAGATACTCCCTTTCATGGAAAAACAAACAAAAAAATCCCAGTGTGCCTGTTAATAATGATCAAGTTATTGGATCGGTTCAGTTAGTCTTTTAAAATGTTTTGCCGTGGTTGCTTAAATCCCAAGCCATCTGGCAATCAAGAGAACTTAACTAAGAACTAAGTTAATATGAACTTCATTATGGAAGGAAGAAAACTAAGTAACAAGGCTTGGATTTTTTTTCTCCTCTACAGCCCCCCCAGTTTTCTACTATATAATAAGTTATTATTATAACACCAAACAGGAATAGCAATCAAGTTCAACTGAACCAAGTTGTTCACCTAATGTAACAAAACCCTTTATTTTGCTATGTATTCTCAAACAAAAGTGGCTGTAAGGAAAGCAATACTTTTCTACTTGAAGGGGATACTTAGAAAATGTTTGAAATATTAAATAGGCTAAGTTCAGTGAATGTTTTCCATTTTCAACCTTTACCTTCATCATAATCACAAATACAGAGTAACACTGAGGAGTTCAGCTTGTTTGGATATTGCACGTTTTCCAACAACACATCACAACAGAACAAAGACTAAGAAGACAATATCATATATTTACCATACCAATCAGGTATGCTTCTGTGTTATAATTTGTAGTTTGTAACATCTTTAAAACACATTGTTCTATATCCCTTTTTACATGAAATTTATGGTCTTCCCAACAAATTCCAGTCCTTGGAGTCTTAAATGCCAGTTTATACTCAGCAAGCAAATGAAAATCATCAACCAGCTGATGGTCATGAAGTGGAATATACTTTGTCCAGGCCCACAGCATCACTCACTACACACACACCAGCTTAGGTTTAACACATTGAAAATATATAACCACAGTCTTTCAAATAAAGGTTTAATACATACAATATGCTTTTGAACTTGATTTTCCCTCATTGACAATACTGTGCTCTACTGTATCTCCCTATATCTAATGATTATGTGTAAAAATTGATCACAATTCCGTAAGAGATTTGCAAGACATACCAGATGCTGAAACCCCAAAGTCAAATATACAAAGCTTAACTCACCTGTTTCAGTTTTTCATCCGTGAGACAGTTCAATTCAATAATGAATTCACTATCTGTAGGTGAAATCTGAGCAGTAGGATCAATAATTTTAATAATATCAAGCTGCTCTCGAAGGCCCATCTCTGTACTGACTTTGCGACTCAAATATTCAATATATTCAACCTGGAACCCAAAGAAAGGCAGATCATTTTAAAGTATTACTGATTTTAAATGAGTGACAGACGAAGGACCAACAGAATACAATGTGCTCAAACATCACATTTCCTACGATTCTAGCCTCACTGAGTATCCTCAAAAACTCAGGGTGAAAACTTGAGTACACATTAAACTGCCTACTACAGATACAAACAACAAGATTTAGTTTCAAGAATCAAGCTGTACTGCATGAGTCTACATTTACACCTACAGCAATCAGTGTGTCTTTTAAGATGTGGCACTAAAATTCTTCTGTGTATTACAGTTCTCACATAGGAAAAGAAGTCAATTTCACCTGTTCATCATTTGTCATTGCACTCCATGGAAGTTCATCAAGATTCCTGTGCTTGTTTTTCTTTTTCAGAAGCAGACAGGGAGAGCTGGGAATACTGGGTATAACATCAGAAAGTACATCACTCCCACTTGTAATGTCGCTGCCAGGCAACTTGCAATATGCAAGAGAAAGAACAAAGCCTTAGAATACAGTAGGCTGTATGACAGATTTAAAGTCATCCTAACACTATTAACAACTCAAAACATAACATCAAATCAGTAAAGCATCACTTATCTATGTACTCTAACAACTTCTTAATAATTACTCATAACCCTGCAGTACTCCTTTGAAGCTTCCAACAGCCAGGTTGTTTCACAAATTTCACTCAACTCGCACTATCCTCTACTTGGCAATTCTCTTTTTAAAAAGTTGCATTCAAGAAAACAGCAGAATGATGTGGCATTTCAACTATTTCCCTTCTCCGTCAGTGTCAACTGTCCATTACAATCTAAATCTCAACCTCCCATTTTAAAGCATAAGTCTAGTTTAAGGAAGATCATTTCAAAATAGGTTTGTAATTTACATCACACCCCATAATTACACAAGACAATTAAATTAATATCACTGTAATTTTCCTGGAAGAAACTGCAGAACTTCAGCTAGTTTCATTTATACACCTGACATGTAATTTCTGAATGTGCTTCCAGTTAAAGCATGACAGTTGGATTACTTATACTCAGATTCTGCCAGATAACACCATAAAGAGCTACAAAAAAAGTCTTTCAAAATTCTATAACTCCAATCAAGTGTCTTAAAAAATGCTAGTTTTAAAAAACAAAGAATAATTTTTAAAAAGCTAGTTAGTAATCAAACATGCTGCCAGCTAACTAAGACATGGGAAATTGCTTCTTTTCAAAACAATCACTGAGTTTATCAGGTAATTAAAATTTCAAAACTCATTGAAGCTCTGAATCTTTGGGATCCAATCTGCGTTGTTCCTACAGGCTGCATTACACACATGCACTTGTAACTTCTCTGATACAACATACATAGAGACCAGGAGTTAGACTAAAACAGTAAGAAACTCAGAGCTAATCTCAGACCACGTTTCTTAGATTAATCTGTATCTTCTGGAACAGGATTTCTGCTTTCTTGCAATCACTGTTTTCAGTCCTTATACTGCACTTAAATGACTCCCTACATGCTTTTGACTTAGCTTTATGACAAAATTTAAAAGTATTCCTCCGTATATTCTGAAGCACAATGCTTCCTATTTCAAAGTTATGTATACATTCACAGTTGATTTAAGTCTATAATATAAAAAAGTCAATTTAAATCTGTAATATATAAAACAGATTTGCATATCACAATTGAAAAACCGCTGGACAAAGAAGACTACCTCAGACTAGAGACACCTGACCAGGACTGCAGCCAATACAGACCAGCAGAAAGCAGGACGTGACTCACCTTCACACTTTTCCCATCCTGGTGAGACAAGTGAGCTCTGTACTTTTACTGGCACAGAAAAAGATGAAAATAGGCTATGGCAAGAGCCTCTACACTTTACCTAGATGCCAGCTCCATTCCAAAGGAAGATTTAATACGAAATACAAATCACTGGCAGCAGACATCTATAACCAGATTTCATTAGCAGGGTAACTCCTTAGTACAAAGGATCTAATCTCACTGCTCTGAGACACATGTTGGTCACTAAAACCCAACTACCACAGTATGTAAGTGGCCCTCTTTGAAGAGCTGACCTTCAGTCTCTCCTCCAGATTAAGAACGCTGGAATAAAATGGAACAAAACATTTTCTTTATCACTGAAGATTCATATATCTGCTCTTACATTCAGTAGTTATCAAGGAAAAAAATGGTGAGGACTTTTTAATTAAAGCTAAACCCAGCACTTAACAGTCTATACAAAGTTTTGCATTGACAGTGGAACTAGTTTACCTGCCATTCAAACTCACTGTCTGACCAATCCCAGTAAGTGCTGATAGAAGAAGAGACATCACTGCAGACACTACCCTCGGGGAACAAATCAAAAGAGGTGAACTCCTGGTCATCCAACAGAGAGTAACAGTCATCTTGATCACCAACTGAAACCGATGAGAACAGCTCCTCGCTGCACTCTGAGCTGGCTACGCTGGTTCCACAAGACGTCAAGTTCCACCTGCAAAACAGGACAAAACAAACGGAATGCTCAGTTCTTTTAAGCCTCATAAAACTATCCTCACTTTGCTTGTCAGTAATATTATACATTGATTTTATTGAAATAAGTTATAATTATGTAAATTGAAGTATTCCATTTTAAAATATTTTTAAAGGTCAATAAACAACACCAAAGGGATTTCAGTGCTAAAAACGGCAAGGCAAAAATCTATATAGAATTAGTATAATTACACCTTTATTTTAATATATTAACAGTTTCTGCCCCAGAGCCATGATTCCTGTAGTGTGTAAATTCTCCTTTTTTGTTGCTCTTGGTTGTTTTGTTGGGGTTTTTTTTTTTATAAATACACTGAAATAAAAATATAATTTCCCATATGTTGGGATATTTAAGCTTCCATGTAAATTGAAATAAGCAAAACTAAGAAGTAAATAAATTGGACTTCAGGATAAATTGGGGTCAAAAAGAAATTCTAGTTGGATAATCCCCACAAAACTGATGCTTAATAAGGAAACACATTATGAATATACTCAAGGCTCCATTATTCACTGTTTTCAACTACAAATGTCAAAAATATTGGACATGCTGTTGGAATGAGACAGTGTAAAATGGAAAAATTACCCATGTGAAAATGCCAAAACTAAACACCTTTTTCCCCCCTCACAATTTCATTTTAAAAGCTAGTTAATGCTGTTGCTAAAGGAAAGCAATGGAGGACTCAGACTTCACAGAACAGGTTTTTTACTCTAATGAGAGTAAGCCAGAATTTAACAAGCTCATGAAATCAGTCTCCATATCTGGATTTATTTTACATATTGGTGAAAAGTAGGTCGAGACAACTATGAGTCAGCACAGCACTGCAATATGGCCAAAACAATTCGAAAAGGGCTTCTAAAATTCACCACACAAACCCCTGCGATCAGCTCCTGTTCCATCAGCCTACCCACCTCAGCATGGCTAACCAGAAACACATTCCTCTGCCCATCTGCAAGAGCTGAGCAATGCCATCGTCCAGAAAGGCCAGCCCTCGCCGTCGTTCCTCCAGCTGCACACCCGGCTGGCTAAATATGTTTGTGATGGACTCACTCCCACATCTATTTGGCCAGCAGTGAATTTATCCAACGTTAAAGACATTTCAAAAACTTGTCTTTTAGTAGATCCAGGAAATCTTGTCCTCTCTCCCTTTCTGCATCCCTTACACAGGTGCAGTGTTTTACTGGTACAGACTTTTGTGGGCAGGGCAATCAGTCGGTAGAGATCAGGATATGAGCGTGGTGACACCACATGCTTTTGAACATTACTACAGTTTCAATATTAATGAAATATTGATGAAAGATAGAGTGGACAAAGTTTCCAGACCCACCAAAAGACAGGATGAGCTCTACCACCACTCAACTACGCATAGAGACTCCAGGAACACAGTCACAGGGGGGCCTGCTGTACTTGCTGGGGTGAACTGGATTAACAAAGAAGTGGGAACGACATTAAAATTACTTGTAACTTTAAAAAAATAGAAAGCCTTACACAAACACCACAGACTGAGCCACGCATCTGCAATGGCTTGATTAGTGCAAGACAAGGCATGTCCTTCCCCAGAGAAGTGAAATACCCACTCAAGATGCCTGGGTTACAAACCTGGGTTTGTGGAACAAGCGAGCCTGAGTAAGACACTGGGGAAGTGAGAGGCAATCCAAATGAATTAATGCTCGTCATGCTGAACCATTTAAGAATCTATAACTAAGAGCTTGCCATTGTGAATGACACTTTTAAAGTGTAATTTCCATTATTTCATACAAATTCAATTGAAAGATCACCTTATTATTCACTCTTCATTATGGTGCAGTAGAAACACTAATAACCAGTAAAAATATCTTGCAGCTCCGGAACAGGAACTAGAACATGCCACATGGATGTTCAGGACTGAAATCTCACAAACTGTTCTCAAAAAAAGAAGCTATTTCAACAGTCAAGTTGAATGCTATGCACAGGAGTAGCAGAATTAGGTTCTTTGGTAAGCAAGACTGTGGCTTTGCTTTTATAAGCACAACTGGAATGTCTTTGTAGAGCTGCATTTGCATTTTTAGAATAGCCCTTTTCTACAAATTACAGACAGGATAGTTTGCCCTTAATTAGTAGCATGCGATGGAAACGCTTCTGCAGGAATCGGTGCAGTCACCAAGCCACCTGACTCACAGGTTTGCTCGGTGTCCACGCAGAGCCTGCTTTTAATTACAGACAGGGGCCGGCTGCCCGCCCCGCAGCGCTCACAACCACCTTTCCACAAATCTGGAAAGTAATAAACGCGTCCTAAAAACACGACCTGGCTCACGCTGATTAACAACCGTAACGTCGGTAGCCAAAGCCAGAGCGAGCTCGGGCACAGCCCGGCCACGGGGAAGCGTCACCCCGGCCGGGTGTGCGAGCGGGCTGCGGGCAGCAACGGCACAGCCGGAGCACAGCCACCGCCGGGCCGGGGCCG
>NW_010318336.1:0-2296 GCF_000700745.2 Antrostomus carolinensis | reverse complement strand
GGTGTGTGCCAGGAGCGGGAGGCCAGAGCTATTTCTAGATGCCATTAGGAAGAGCAGAGCTCACACCCCGTCAGCTCCTGCTCTGCTCCCCGGGGCTCACACACCGGTGACCTGGGGTCCAGCTCTCTGCCCTGCCAGGAGCTGTGGAGGATCCTCCTCATCCCCTCTCCCGCTGCCCCGCATCCCCCGGGGCTCAGAGCTGCCTTGGGTTAAGATGGGGAGGGTTGACCTCCTGTCTCTTGCAGGAGTCACTTTTGAAACCTGGTTGGGAGTGTAAGAAAAGCTTACAGGTGTCACACGATGTGACAGTGTGGTGGTGACGATGCACGGCACACCAAGCTGACTCCTAACGTGTGGAGACATCCGGCCGATTTAATGCCAAAGGATGACATTGCTCAGTTTTTCACAGAAAATATTAATGTTGAAATGAAGCGTCAGGGATGTGCAGAACGAGGGGAGCTTGGTGCGAAGGTGAGGGGTGCTCAGGCTGTGTAGCTGGGGGCAGGTGGGAGGAGATGGAGATGCTCCCTTCCTGCACTGCGGCCTGTCTCCGTGTAATTTTGGTGGTTCTGCAGAGCAGTTTAGGGGAGGGGTTTTTTTTGAAATTACTTAGTTATTCCTTTTTGCTTGGGGAGATAATAGTAATATAGAAGTAGAAATCCTTATTATGCTGATAGATCTGCCTCTACCAACCAGTGTAACAGTGCATTGCATCTTGACTGGTTTAGATGCTGCTAAAGGGACGGTCTCAGGGATTATAGCTGAAATTACAGAAGTAATTTTCAGTAATTTTAAATTTGCAAGAGCAAATTTCAATACATTTTACAGCACACACTATTTTTATTAGCAATAAGAGCTATTAGAGTGGATACTGCCAATATTGGGTGTGACAGCTCCCTGCATCCCGGCATCCCATTCCCACCGTCCCCTCAGCACAACCCTCCTGCCACCCCCCACCTCGCAGCCCCATCTCACCACATGCTGCAGCCCCTGCGTGTCCATCATCTCCCAGTCCAGGCTTTGTGCTTGCTACGTCCTGTTCTCCGTTCCCCTTTTCACGAGCACTCGCCCACCATGATGGGGACACTCAGGTTGGTTTTTATCTTGTCTTGCAGTTGTATCAACCAGGCAGACCATCTGGAGGTAGAAGGGCCCGGCCAGTAGAGGATCGATTGCCTTCCAAGTGTAACTGTATAAATAAACCATATTCTATATATATTTTTTTTTTAAGAAAACCTGCTTTGTATCGCCAATGGATGTGGATGACTAGACAGAGTATTTTTACAGACTGTAAAATAAAACCAGATTCTGACGACACAAAGCAACCCTCTTCCCCTGTGGATGGAAGCAACTCTCTTCTTCTATTTTTTTAAATTCAACAGAAAACAGGGGCTCTCCCGTTGCACGTAACCTCCTCGAAGGACCCATCCTGCATTCGGGAAAGTTCTTGTTCCTTTGACTCCGGGAGTGAAGCTGCGGTAGGGACCTGCCTGGAAACTCACCTGGATGGAGCAAGTGAAGGGGTTCTACGGCAGCAAGCGGGGCCGTGACAAACCGCTGGCTGCAGGGGCGGCGCGAGAGCAGCTTTCAGATAAATCTCTGCCCCCCTCTTTTTTTATTATTATAAGAAATCTGCAGTAGAAACCCCCTTTTCCACAATGCCACGGACCAGGCTTCAAGGGAGCGGGGGACTTGTTTTTTCTTAAATCCACTTAATTTTTCAACTTGTTTTTAAAATACAAAATCGCAGAATGAGCCCTTCCCCGGTGGCGGCGCGGGTGGGGCGCAGGATCCACACCCTCTTGGTGACTTTTCACTGAGGTTTTTACTCGATGGCCAGTAGTTACTCTCGGTTTTTGTTCATCTGTCCCAGTGGGTCGCTTTGTATTTTAATTGCAAAACCAAAGTGCTTTCGGGAGGGATGTGTTTATCCAGGAGGTCCCCGAGCCTGTTTTCAACGCGTCGTATGCAAACAACGTGACTCGGGCACAGTGTTTGCTGTCAAACCCCGCTTTCCCCGTCTGAATGTAACCTTGTGTGCTGCCCTTTGAATTTTCAATAAATCTTTGGGAAAGGATTTGAGCAAAGTGAGCGTGAGTCCTGTTGTGGCCCAGGGCGAGCTGGCCCCGCCAGCTCCTGGTCCGGTGCCCGACGGGCACACACACCGCAGCCGCCCCTTTCATTTCCAAACCATCTCTACCTGTTTACCAGATTAAAGCTGTAAGTATTTTATGACCAAATCCATCTTATGCACATGCTGCTCTTTTTTTTTTTTTTCCTCCTCTTCTCCCCTCTC
>NW_010318335.1:267227-269130 GCF_000700745.2 Antrostomus carolinensis | reverse complement strand
GGCTGGGCTGGGCCGGGAGCGGCCCTGCCCGCAAACCCCGCCCCGGTCCCCCCCGCAGCCGCCCCCGCGGCGGGAGAAGCGCCGAGCACCTCTCGGGACCCGGAGCTGGGGTGGGAGATCCAGGCTTCCCCCGGTCACCAGCCAGGAGAAACCCACAGCCCAGGCTGCTCCTGTGATGAACCTTCCACCACGGACACCCCGTGATCCCCGTCCCTGCCCGTGTGCCCACGGTGACACCGGGAGAACATCCCCTTCTCCTTAAACAAGGGGACACCGGGAAGAACATCCCCTTCTCCTTAAACAAGGTGACACCAAAGTCAGTTCCAGATCCACTCGGCTGAGTCAAATTTATGGCTGAAAATAGATAAAAGGAGACTTGAGGAGCTGAATCTTTCAAATAGGGGAGAGAAGGTAGAGATGTTGGAATCAAGTGTTTTTGTGGAGACAGAAGTGTTGGGAACAGACCAAGAGATGAACTAAACATGCTCAGAAGAAACATTCAACTAAAGGGCAGAGGGAGAAAAGTTTCTACAATCACCAGCCGACCCCTGACAATGACCAGTACGCTTGTAAAAAGGACATTTACATATATTTACATATATTAATGAGTTCTTGGAGATGTGGTATGTTAATAATTTCTTGGAAAAGGAATGAATATGAATGTTTTGATAGTATAAAGCTTTTGTAGAGAAAGGAGTCGGGATGCACGATGGGTGTAACAATTCCCTGTGCATCCGGCCCCGTGATGAACTCCAGCTCCTTAGGACCACACTGGTGTGAAGAAGTTCATTCCTGATTTCAGTGACAATGATGCACCTTCCTGCCCCGGGTGTTCCCATGAAATGTGCACAGACAAGGGGTTCTGCTCACACATAGCCCCATCATCCAGCAGAAACACTCTGCACATGACCCACGTTTGGATTACCTGCCTCACATGTCACCCAGCCCATCCTTGTGCACACACCAGACCTTTGGTGGAACCTTCTGGAAGGCACTGAGCTCCTGGTGGCTCTCAGTCTTGTGCAGGGGATGGTTTTGGACACAATAATCCAAATTGTGGACCCTGCAGGTGACTGGTGACCATGAGGACAGCAGGACTGGCAGTGTAGGGCTGTGCAAGGGTTCTGTGTGCCCCTTCATACCCCGTGTCAGGGGTGGCAGGATGGTGGGCTCTGTGTGTCCTCCTCCACCAACAGCCCCAGGGATCAGGCAGGTTTCTGCTGCCGGTGGCTGGGGCTGTGCTGACAGCCCTCCTGAAATCACAGAATCACAGAATGGTTGAGGTTGGAAGGGACCTCTGAAGGTCATCTAGTCCCACCCCCCTGCTCCAGCAGGGACTCCTAGAGCACATGAACCAGGAGTTTGTCCAGATGGGTTTTGAATATCTCCAGGGAGGGAGATTCCAAAGATCACGGTAGTCTCCAGTCCTACACTGATGTCCCAGCCACCGCAAGCACACAGTGAGGTACCGCACACTACAGGCTCTGTCAGTAATTTCACTCTCTGGATTAGTTTGCTGATCCTCCAAACACAACGTCCCCTCGTGCTCAGAGCCTCCCTGATCCCAGCTTTGTCGAACAACAGCCGCGCTCCGCGTTTGGGGGCCGATGAGCACCCGGCTGCACAAAGGGAGCTGGGCAGCAGCAAGGAGCACAAAGCAGAATTGCAAAATCAGACAGGAGGCATTTTACACCCCCCCAGGACCTTGCCAAGCTGCAGTCCCCCCCCACGCCGAAGCTTCTGGCCTGTCCAACAGTCCCAGCAGCACCCAGCACTGCTGCAGAGTGTGACCAGCCACCCAACATTGCCCAACACCGGTTCCTCCTTGCCCTGGTGTCTGCAGCCCTTGCTCGGGGTAACCTCAGCCGACTGCCAGCAGTCGGTCTGTTCTCTCTGCCAGTGT
>NW_010318335.1:247485-267174 GCF_000700745.2 Antrostomus carolinensis | reverse complement strand
AAAACCAGAACCCACAGCCCAGGAGCTGGGGGACACACAGCAGCTGCAAACTAGAGTTTGCCCTCCCTATAGCACTTGAACAGCCATTCCCTGGAGCTTGGGGCCACCAGGCAGCAGGGATGGGGTGCTTACAGCACAGGTCTCAGTGTGCCCCAAGCCCAGCAGCTCACCCTTGGGGCTCCTCTCACTACGTGTTTCCCTGACCTCAGCACAACACAGAGCCCACAGCCGAGCGGTGCTTCGCGCGCTCTCAGGAAGCGGAGGAAGAATGGGGCTATAATAAGAGCAGGCGGACAGTGAGCGCCGGCAGACTGCAGGGGCAGGCCAGGACCCGTGGGGCCACCCACCACTCATGGGGCTGGTGCTACCATGGACACTTGCTCCTGGCTCTGGCCACCCTCCTGGGGCTCGGCTCACCCATTCCCTCTGCAAGCTGCAAGGGTGTTTTTCACAGCCGGCCCCTCTGCAAGCCTGGGTGGATAGCTCGGTGCCTGCCTGCCTTTGGGACACTGACATCACCACCTTGAGATGGATGGTGACCCTAGTGACTGCCACCCCAGCTCTGCTTTCCACCAGGAGCCCACCTTTCTGTCCCCACTGCTGGAAAAAAAGAGTGGGGAGGCCCAGCAGAGACACTGGCCACCAGTGGGGTCTGACAGGTTCAGCCCGTAGACTGTGGAACTGGGAGGACTCAGGTCCATCTCCACCCAGAACACTCAGGGTGATGCTGTCCCACTGACTCCTGTGACAGATCCCAGCCTGAGCACAAAGTCTGTCCCAAAGCACACAAGGGATGGCCAAGGTTTTTCCTTAGCACTGTCTTTATTTTCACTGGTTAGCGCTAGGCATGGAGGACATCCAAACACTACAACAAAAGGCCTGTTTGCCCAAGCCCACACACCAGACCTAATTCACATTGCTACACAGACCAAAAACAAATGGGAAACGAGACGAGGAACACACAGAGCTTCAGTCTCCTGGGAGGGATGGGGCTGGCTTGGCAAATGCATCTGCCAAGAGAACAAAGCCTTGAAGGCTTCCTGGAGACAACAGGGATAGAGCAACCTGAAACGTGGGGCTGAGTCCCTCCGGAGGCATCTTGGAGTGAGCAGGTTGGGAAGGAGGCTATATGTTAGGCCTACCTAGGTGATAAGATTGCAGGTTGAGGGCCTACAGTTTACCACTAGGAATAGCTCGCGTGTCTGGGGACCCCCTTAGCTGTGGGGGAAGCCCAGGGGCCAGTTGCATGTAACCCATCATCTGCCAAGCGTTTGCACCACAAGGAAAGCCCTTTCTCTGCCACTCAGCGGGCATCAGGCTCAGGTGAGCACCACACACCCAACGCTCCCACCGCACAACCCCTCTCGTCCTCCTTCACGCACTCCTCTTCAGCCTCAGGGCATTGTCCAGGGCGACCAGCTGGCGCAAGAAACCCCGGTTGGGGATGATACCACGGTGGTCCTTGACCGTCTTTATGGCTTCTACAAGGGGCATGTGGTGGCGGATCATGAGGTAGGCGAGGACCAAGGTGGCTGACCTGCTCACCCCGACAGCACAGTGCACAAGGATCCTTCCTGGGGGTGAAACACAGGGGCTGTGTCACAGCAGACCAAACATCCCGATGAAAAAAATACTGAGGACCCAACTGTTTGCCATGGTGCATCCTGGAGCTGTGGCTCAGGTCTGCAGCCTCTGGGGTCGGGTGCAGAGCCCCAGTTATGGTACAACTGCCATGCACTGAGGTCCTGCTCTTGGCAGAGGGTATCAATACATCATGATCTCCCAAAACAGACTGAATAGGACCAGCCACAGCTCAGGACACAGGTTGGGGCTGTGACCTGGAGGGCCAGTGCTCTCCTCTAGCCTGTTCGCTCTTTGGAGGAGGTGATCCAGTGCAGGATACATCACCCCAGGCTAGAAATACCTTTGTTTTCTAGGATGCTTAGCAATAGGATGTCCATCTAGCTTCCACCTGCCCAGTGAAGTTTCTTCCCCTCCCTGCTCCTCACTTCTCTCCCAGTAATCTTTACCACTGACCTTCATTCAGCGCTTGGTGGATGAAGTCAGCTGCAGGATAAAAGTAGGGGCTCATGTCAAAGGAAGGTGAGTCATGGGCTTCGATGCCCAGGTAGCGGATGCCCGTGCCCTCGTAGTACTCGGCACCCCCCCTCCACTTGCTGTGCGAGGCGTTGAGGATGTGGGTGATGTGCAGGTGAGCCAGCTCCCGCCGGTTGGCTGCTATATCTCTGCAGAGAATAAGGAACAGTGCAGGGGTACGTTAAGTTTAGACTAGTTAAAAGTTTCCAAGGACAGTATGCAAAGTGAAAATGCCAGACTCTTCAGATTCCTGAATTTTAAGTCAACTTCACAGTCCCTGATTCCATGGACACTCCACCTCCGCCCACCTCCCACGGCTGTGCAGAGAGTCCTTCCTCCTCCTTTGTCCCAATGTACCACACCCATCGTGTCCTCCTCTCCCTCCCATTTCCCAGCCTCCTCCTCCTCCCAGATTTCCCCATTTCACAAAAATAGCCCCGGACCTCCCCAGTTCTTGTTCCCTTCTGATACATACTGATCGCCCAGGTAGAGTCCTGGCCAGACCTCATCAGCATGATTACAAGCTGTCTTTCCCGTGTACAGCAACCTTTCAAGCTCAAAGACGCTGAGGATGGGGTGGTTGTTGCGCTCGTCCCGTGAGCCTCGGCTTGGTGACCTGGTGCCATTCCTGGAGAACCTGGACAGGAAAGCCATTGGAGCTTCCGAGACCCACAAGGCATACCTGTGGGTTCGTGAAGGCCGGAGAGTGGCCTGGAGATCGGTTCTGCTGGTGATGCCACCCACGGTCCTGTTAGGGAAGCAGAGGAAATGCTGTTAGAAGAACTGTGGACCTCTCACTTCATCCTTTTTGTAGAAATACTGGCCCAAAGAAGCCAATTCTCACCTTCCTGGTGAGAGGGCTGTGTCAGGTCAGCTACCCAGTGATTCCCAGTGTGAGACAGAGTATCACCTACGCTTCCTTCCAAGAAGCAGTACTGCTGGGGAGAAGTTTATGATGCCAGGGCTGGTGAGGGAAGCCAGAGAGGCAGCCAGATTGCTGAGTCTCCACAGGCTGAGCTTTTGCTCCAGCCCCACGGCTTTGGGTTGAGGCCACGTTGGCAAGAGATGTTCTACATAGGACCACCTTCCGTCTGAGCTGGCTCCAGGGCTTTGCCTGCCAGCGGGACAATGCCAGCTCAAGAACTGATGCTGCCAACCTGCCATCAGAAGCAATGAAAGGCAGCCAGGTCTGGGCAAACCACCAGGACTGGGGAGGAAAAGCCCCCAAACAGGTGGAGGATTCCATATGGCACCACGTAGAGGCTGGCCAGGACCCAGACTCCTATGGACCAGGCACAAAACCCTGTGGGGAAGGAGAGGCAGGATTAACCCCTAAAACCACAGCAGTTCTGCCACTGTATTTTAACATCTACGACTGGTTTGGGGTGGGAAGAGTTAATTTCAGGGAATAAGAAAGCTCATTTTACAGAGCAGATCCTCTAGGACAAGCTCTGCTCTCAAACCTTTAGATCGTGCTGATACTTGTCACACAACTGCAAGAGACCTCCCTGGACAGCCTGACCCACGTGGAACAGTTACCAGTCCCTGCAGCCACACGTTCCTCACAGCTGCCCTTTTTTTTGCTCATTTGCTGCTGCCCCACTGACAGAAACCCCCACCCACGGGAATACAATTCTCTTTCCCAGCATCGCACCGCTGCCCTGAGCTGCCCAGCATCCCATCAGAGCCGCCCCAGCAGCAGCTCAGCACTGGACAGTTGTCAGTGGGACTCAGGGGAGGAAAAGCAGCGACCTTGGGCTGCCCAGGCTGGATCACAGCGTCTCTGTCTGCTCTGACATGTTGCCTAAGGCACCGGCCCGCAGCCAACGGTGCAGAAGGAAGAAGCCTCCAGCCATTTACTGGCCATGTACAGAGGAGGAAAACATTGCAAGGGCACAGGGGAGTTCAGAGAGACCCACGGACATCTCCCTGTCCCAGGGTGGCAGTTCAGACCCTGCCAGGCACCCTGGGGTGTTGCACAGGAGAGGTCAGCCCTGCCTGCACCGCTCATCCCTGGCACTGAGCACAGGGTATGGGCCAGAGCTCACTGTCACACTTCTCCCCTGCCCGGATGAATTTTGGACTCCTTCATGCTGGGAATTCAGACTTGGCAAATCCCACCTGGAAAAGGCATTGAGCGTGGCCATATGCCGGGGCTCTTAAACCTTGTGTGACCTTGGCTGCAGCACAGCCACAT
Source organism: Antrostomus carolinensis (assembly GCF_000700745.2). Taxonomy (NCBI): domain Eukaryota; kingdom Metazoa; phylum Chordata; class Aves; order Caprimulgiformes; family Caprimulgidae; genus Antrostomus; species Antrostomus carolinensis. The sequence goes on along the minus strand of NW_010318335.1, from coordinate 262,880 downwards.
GCCACCAGCTCCGGGCAGCGTTAAGAAACAAACAGCAGAAGGGTCTGAAAAAAGCAACTAAATCATCAGGATAAAGCTTTAATTAGCCAAATTGCAGACCCTCTTATTGCTACAGCTGGCTGGAAAAATAGCAATTCACATCTATCCTGGGATGTAGCTCTAGAAACCTCAGGCCCAAAGCTGCTTCCAGCATCCTCCCCCCAACACCCCACCACGCCAGCCCCCGTGAAGTGCTTCAGGCAAAGAGAATCTGTCCCACAGCCAAGACCTCAGAACAGACCCCAAAGCACTCCTGGCACCCAAATCCCTCACAGGCATCAGCTGTACCCCTATGTTTGGCAGCCAAGCCTGGGGGCTCACACTCCGCTTCCCCGAGCACGCTGATGGCTGCCTCCAGAGCCCCTCTGCCGGTTGTGCCATGCTCGGAGGGAGGGGAGAAACAGCCAGAGCCTGCCTGGATGCACAGAGCGAGCTCGGAAGAGGCATCACTGAACAAGCACAGGCTGCTGAGCCCCGCACACTCTGCAGAGACAGACAGACAGACACGCAGGAGGAAGGAGACGCCCACCCCGTTACTCTACCTTTGTGAGGGCTGTGATTTCTCGGCTCGAAGGGAGTGTTGTAGTCAGATCCAGTCAGCCATGTCTTCCTGCTGCCGCTGCCGCTGCTGTAGAAGGGCTGATGTATGAACATCTATTTTAAGCCATGACATGTCCAGAGGCAGGTTTGTTTATATCATGCTGTGCATGGATGGATAAGGGAGGAATGAGGGAGAGGGACACGAATGCAGAGATCGAATGCAAGCATGCACAGGGATATACATTAGTGCCCATTACAACAGAGGCAAAAATAACAGCAAGAATAAAATATCAACATTTTCCTGCCAGCTTTTCTCTCACTCCTCCTCCAGCGAGCCAAAAGCCACAGGCGTGCAGGAAGGGAGAGAAGAAAAAGCTGATAAAGTGGTGCTGATGACATGATTCCCATATCATAAATCTGTTGCCATCTCTAGAGGATGTTCCTTCATGGTTTGTTTTGTTGTTGTTTTTTGTTTTTTTAAAAAAAATTTTAATATTTTTTTTTACAGGTGACCTTATCCTCCCCCCTTTCTAGGGTCTCTTTGGCAGAGGCAGGGCTTGGTGACATTTTCTTAATTTGCTAAGAAAATAAGCCTGGGCAGGGGGATGTATGTGGTGAGGTGACAAACTATTCAAAAATCTGTGTCAAAGTCAGGGAATACTTTTTTCTGAGGGGGGGGAAACAAAAAAGTAAAAAGAGAAAACTCAAAAGATGGAAGCTTTTTGTTTTGACATCTTCTAAATGACACTATTCATTTCAGAAGAGCTGCAATATTTCAGTTAAACATTTTCCAGGCAGAATATTCTCCTTTTCCCTTTGAAGTGCTGGCTTTCAATTTAAAAGTTTGACTCAAATCAGAAAGTAGGAGTGTGGTGGGAAAAACAACCTGAGGAGGAATCGAAACATGCTGTTCCAGGCCAAACGACACATCCTAAGAAGATTTATGGCATTCCCTCCCCTACTCCTATTTGATTAAAAATCAGGAAAATTTCCTGGTTTGTTTTCAGCTGAACTTGAGTTTATCCCATGATACAATCTCAGAAGCTTCAAGAATGAACTCGGCATCAGCAGATACCTGTCCTGTCCCACCTGCACCACAATATGTTCACGCAATGAGGTTTAGCTGGGCTTTTTTAAACATCCATCATGGACAGCACAGGTGCCAGGAACCTTCTGCATGAAGATCTGGATACAGCTTCGGCTTTGGAAGCTGATAACACCCCAGAAGCTGGAGGATATGCTCAGGAAGGTATTTGGGATATGCCCTGCTCTTAACTGCTTTCCCCAAGCAGTAACTGCTGGAGACTGTAGGATCTGAGTTCCAGGGATGATGGACTTTCTCTGTTTCAGTTCCTTTGCACCAGCAGAAATATTCACCCAGTGCTAACAAGTCCCAGGAGAGACCCATAAGCAAGATTAAAAAAGCTCAAAGAGCTGCAGATCCAGGGGGTCCCCATAAGCCCTCCTGCCAGCTACACTCACCTGATCCTCAGGGGACAGAGGCTCCAGCTCCATCCATCCCAAACGCTCCTTGTCAGACAGCTCTGCTCCAAAAAACAGGGGTCGAGTGACCTGAAAGGAAATTTGCACTTTCACAGCTCTGTGGGACACCTTTAAAGTGGATAAGTAGAGGCCCTCTCCCTCCCCTGCACTGAAGAATTACATTCCCAGTAGTCTGTAAAATGTGCTTCTGAACAGAAGTGCCTACAACCCCCATCACAAAAGGTTAAATCTGAATTTAAAAAAACTACATGAAATAAAATTAGGTGGATAAATGTTTTGGCAGAGCATTGCCTGCAGGGAACTTACTGGTCATTTAAACAGAGGATTAGTAGTTGTTGTGGTTTTATTCCAATAATAATACTGGAATTGCTTTGTAAAGCAGCCAGAAGTCCCCAACAAAGCCAGTGACTGCTTCTTAGATAATGAAATCTCAGATGCTTTGAAAGCCTGGGCAGCTGCATCAAGAAAAAGTGTCAGCAATCCATCTTTTTATAAGGGACGATTCTTAGACACAAACCAGACCTCTTTGCCTCACCTCCTCTCCTTCTTTTCCATAAACATCAGTGATGTAGCAGAGACTGAGTTGCTCTTTGCTCCCTGGTAGGATTTATCATCTCAGTACATTGCTTCTGAAGCTCCTGTCCTTGAAGACAAGAGGCCACTCAGAACACTGGAACCGTTTGGGGTTTGTTCTGACTTTCACATACATTTTGCTCCATTTCCACACCTCCTTGTAATCACTCCCAGGTCAGAGTCCTGTTTCTCATCTGTTTTGCCCCAAAGGACCCTAAGAAGCAAAAACCACGTTGAGAACTAATCACCAAGGCACCGGGAGAGAATTTAAAAGACAAACCCCCAAATTTCTCTCTCCTCCTGGCAGTGATGCTTTCAAAGCTGTTCCCTCTGGGAAGCATTCAGCTGCAGGACAGGACACAAAGGTGTCCTGCAACCTCAATTCCTTGCAAGCTTTATCACTCTGTGATACTTGAGCCCCCTAACTGAGAAGGATCATCTGGTCCTTCACAGATAAAGAATATGTAGGAGCACAGCTATGGAGACATAGAGAGGTAAGGTCTGGCTTCCCCCAGTCACAGCCACCACTGCAGAGAGCACCTATAGGGCTGGATTGTTTAAGGACAGCACTGGCAGAGGTTTCCTACATCCCCTGACTGGCAGATTTGCCAGCTGTGGGGCTGCTGCCCTTGCCTCGGGGTGGGCTGCTGGCCCAGACAGCTCTGCTAGCCCAATATCTCAACTATTGTCAAAAACTGCTGTGCACAGCGGGCCTGCGGCAGCGAGGATGGAGCGGCTGTTTGCAGCTCAATTAGGGGCAGAATCGCCTCCCACCAGAGTAATCAGGGCACCCGCTGCTCCCAGCTCTCCCCCCTTTTCCAAAGCTCAGCTTGGAGCAGGGAGGAATCAGGGTTGGAGTCTGCAAAACCCCACAAGTGAGCCAAATAAAGGGCAGCTTGGAAAAATTCACAGATCCAGCCACTGGAGGCTGCTCTGGTTATACATAAATCACCGCTGTGCACATTGTCAGACATGGAAAACTCAAGGCAAGGAAATAAAGGGCAGGGGTTAGAGAGTTTTCAGAGCTGCTATTTCCTGGCTTTATACTCCCCATGCATGCAAATTCACTGTGGTCTTCACAGCTCTATTTTAAAGATCAGAGATCAATCACTTCATGCACTAAATGCTGCATGTCCAAAAGCCACCTGGAAGGCACAGGAGCCAGACTTTATTATATTCAATCATAAACAGAAAGAATATCTGTATTTCACCCAACATGTGCTATTTGATAGACACACTGCAGAGGAGGGTGGCAGACGGAGGGAGGGCAGAGGGCACAGACAGCTGTAGCATAACAAGGTAAAATTAAGCCTGCTCTAAGTTAACAGTCAGGGTGAGAAGGTGGCATCGCTGAAAGAAGTAGTGCAAGATGACAGAGCAGCGTCACAGCCACCTACTGAAAGAGGTTGGAACAGATGTGATTTACTTGGCACTGAAGCTGCCCAGGAGGAATTGTGTGCCCAACTGAGGGGGGCAATAACTACCACCTAGGGCAGGTAAATCCACCACTCACACTGTGGCACAGGCTCTTCTCTAATTGCATCGTGGATGAGGTGGTGTAAAGGTGGGGTCCACTGCAGGCTGCCTCAGAATATATCATAGAAAATTTATCTGAAAAGGCCAAGGTCATGTGGCCAGTCAATCCAAGGCAGGATCAATTCTCTATCAAAGTAATGAAGTAATAAAGAGTAATCTTCACTCTCTACTTGCCTACATTTAGGTCAGGGATACAATTTTTTGGGGGCTCCATACATGCTCTAGCAGTCTGGAAGGAAATTGCAAAGCTCAAGGTGACCACCTACCTCCCTGGAGGTTCTCCCAGGTCGAGCCCACCCTCCCCAGACTATTCATCCTCAGCAGCTCTGGGACAGAAGCTGTGCACTGTTGAATCCTCTCCCAGCCCCAAATAAATATCTGCTTCCCTATAAGAAATGTGATTGAAGGTAATAAACCCTTGGAAGAGAGGATGTGCAAGTACCACAACCCCTCTGTGTCCATTGCAGTAGCGTCAGCCAGAAAGTTAAAGCCTGGTCCCTTGGCTGTATTGATTCACTGCTGGAGAGGGTCACTTGAGTTCTGTCAATGCTGAGATATTTTCCATTAAAAGAAAGAAAAAGGAAAAAAAAGAGGAGAGGGAATAACAGGCACCAGACTCATTGTCCGACAGCTGGAAAACCTGCAGAGCCTCGATTTGTGAGGAAGCAATCCTTGTCCAGAGGGAGAAAGACAGCTGCTTGCTTTGTTGCAAACTTGCAGTGTTTATGATTACTTAGCGGGGAGACCCTGAATTGTTCGTGGACTCATTTTGCCTGTCATCCACTGCCTTGTTAATGTCAGAAGCAGCCTGGGATAGATTTGAGTTGCTACAGAGCAAGGAGGAAAAAAAAAAAAAATCAAAGAAAAAACAACTGAAAAAACAATAAGTTGCTGGCAAAAGATGCTGTGAGATCCTGATGCTTCTTGTCTAACTGTTCACTTCAGCTTGCTAGCAGAACAGGCTGGGGCACTGCCCAAACCTTCTTGAAACTGGTGGGAGGTCTGATGTTGACCTGATGCTCATCGTGTTTCAATGCTCAGAAAAATGTCAAATGGAAGAGAACTACCCACAGCCCCCCTGGAAGAGAGCACAGCTGAGACATTCATGATCCCCATTAGCAAGAAGTCTGAGCTACTCACACTTTTTAAAGGCTAAGATGAAGGTCACATCTATCTTGCATTGCAAAGCAATCTTCAAACAGAGCGAATCAACACTAGAAACCAGTACAGCAAAGGCAGAGGGTTGGGAGTGCAGTGTAGGTCTGTTTGGATGGTTCTGCTTGGTAACCAACCACCACATCTGCACAGCGCGGCTCAAACCCGTGTGTGCAAAGCCACACGCTCCCAGCGCCGAGTGCTGGTCAGGCTGTGTGACACCTCTAACTCTAGAAGCTCCAATTTTACTCTTGCAAATCCAAAAATCCTTAGGGAAGTCTGCTTTGGAGAAAAGAAGAATGATATCTGAGTCAGGGTGGAAATTGGGGCCAGGTCCTTAGCAGATTCACACTGACTTCAGGGAGGCTGGGACCTGTCTGATTATTTCTCTTCTTGAGTGTTCTTGGACCAGGAATGGTTATGAACATGGACAAGCAGCAGCATTGTCTTTTTGAGGCCTGTGGCTGCAGTTAACACAATGCATTTCCACTCACTGTGTCGATGGTGCTGAGAACCCCAGCAGCTCAGCTATAATTTCTAAAGCAGCAAGAACAGCTTAGGAGCTCAAATATAAAGTCAGTGAGAGTTGGGTGCCTAATGCCTTTCAATCTTCTTTCTAATTCCTAGCCTTAGGGCTTTGAGGAAGTAGCTGGTTTGATTTGATGAAGAAAAAAGCTGCTCCATTAGCAGGTCTGATGTTTGAGAGGTTTCTTTCAGGCTGTGATGAATCCCAGCACCCTCCATCAGGCCACACTTGCTGCTAGATCCTATTTTCCCTTCAGTGACATTATGTCTTAAACAGGCTTTCACTGTAATAACATTTGCAGTAATGAAATCACCCGGCTGTACGGTCTTCTTTTAACAGCAAAAATATCTGAGTTGGCTACAAAGGGAGATTTAAATGTCACAGAGAATGTGCTGTATGTGTCCATCAGAAGATAAGGTTTCTCTTTGTTGATGAACGGAGACAGAAGGGTGACTGCTGGGTGTTCGGAGCACAAAGGCTCACCGCGGCTCCTTGAATAGGGAATGAGGAGGCTGGGGGGAGCAGGGGATGGGACAAGGGAGAGACTGCTAATACGGAGAGCTTTTAAAATCCCATACTGGTTGTAGGGCTCCTAAAGATCTAACAATGGCAAGGCACTAAATTTGCAAGTGAAATGAATCAAAATCAGCTCCTCTCTTTCGTTCAGAGTTTGCTCTCGAACAGCAGCTGGCTGTACAGGACTGGGAAGTGAGGGAGGAAAGGATCTCTAAACTGGGCGAGAATGATCCAGCTACAACCTTTGCATCACTTACCGTAGAATCATAAAATGGTTTGAGTTGGAAGGGACCTTAAAGCTCATCCAGTCCCAACCCCCCTGCCAGAAGCAGTGACACATTCCACTAGACCAGGTTGCTCAAAGCCTCATCCAGCCTGGCCTTCAACACTTCCAGGGAGGAGCAGCCACAGCTTCTCTGGCCAACCTGGGACACTGTCTCACCACTCTCACACCAAAGAATTTCTTCCTCACATCTCATCTAAACCTCCCCTCTTACAGTAGGTTTAGATTAGATATTAGGAACTTATCCAAGTTAATAAGCAGGATGCCCATGAAGTCAGTGTCTCAGCACCAACACGAAACCAGCCCAACTGGGACCAGAATCCACGTGTAACTTCACACCTGCATGGGAACTTTTAGCTCATAATGAAATGAAAAATGTCAGCAGGGAGGAAATAATTACACTGGATCAACCCAAAATGAACAATTTAAGTTAACAAACTGCAACAAAATATTTTGCCATTTCTAAATTGTTCATTTTCTTAGAACAAATGCAGGCACATTGGCTCTCCCCAGCCGATAGAAATTCTGATTTTCATTGCCTGCACTCAAAATTATGTGGGCCTGATTTGCTTCAGCTGATTAGACCCCAAACTGATGCTTCAAATTGGATTGTCAGGAATAGTCCTCCTTTTGAAAATGTGGCTGCTTGATTTCATACTATGGGAATTCTTTTTTGCTTATGTCCAAGAAAGCTCTCGCTTGATTGATTGATTTATTCCAATAAAAAGCTAAGAATTCCCAGATCCTTCACAGCCAGTTGTAAAACTCTCAACATCTTAAAGCCAGGATTTTACCAGCACACTTAGCTGTGCCTCAGGGTTGGGTTTTTGGGTTGGTTTTTTTTTTTGAGGAACAGCTCTGTCAATGACTTGAAGGGTTACATTAGAAACCATTACATTTCGCTGCTGGCTCTTAATGGTAACACGACTTGTACCTCCAGCTTGGCTTTCCATCTGCTACCAGCAGAGACAGTAATGTTACAGTCAACGTGGAAAGTACTCATGTTCCAAGGAGAGGATAGTAATAATGAAAGCAAGAAAACATATCAGAGCTGATGATTTAGCCTGAGAAAGGGCAGATCATATCATCCAATATGCCCTATAACACAGCTATGAAAAGGATAACCTTTCCTCTGCAGGAATGTTTGGTGCAATGGGAAGAGAGACCAATTTTCCACCTCTATTTTTTTTTGCATGAATGTTAATTTTAGCAAAAGAAGTAAAGGTCATGAAGGACAAAAGACTGGGAGGGGGTAAAAAACTAACTTCTTCCTCCCTCCCCAAAGACCTGACAGTCTGAGTTGCTTTGCCTAATAGAAACAGGCAGCAAAGAACATTTTGACTTTAATAATTCTAATTATTCCACAGTATTGTGAAATAAATTAGAAATCCAAATGAAATCAGCGTCCCATGGCACTAGGAAACGTACAGTCACAGAATGCAGGTATCTAAATCTATCCTGAGTTCTGTCTTGCATAGACAAGACAGAAAATAATGGAAAATATGCTCAGAAACAGGAGAGAAAATTAAAGCACATACTTCTGTGCAGTGACTGCTGCAAAGTCATGCAGGGAGCTGAAGCAAAACCAGCCCTGAGCCTCCTGCACCCCACTCCCACACCACAGCTTCCCTTTTCCTAACCTTTCTGTAACCAATGAGGATGTTTCCCCTTCTGCCCTTCTCCTGAGGGATACACAGCTGTGATTCCTTGGGCTGGAAGTTCCAGCAGCCACCAGTCCCTCCGGAATGGAGAGCCTTCGGGGCTGGGAAATGCCAAGGGATTGGACATTTAGCAGGCTGTGAAATCCATGAAGGTTTGATGCAGCCCCAGGGGCATCTGTGGGGCTTCCTTGGAGACACTGCCCCATGGGAAGGATCTGACTGTAAGCAGGGAAGAAATTTGCTTTTATTTAAAGGAAGGGAGCAGAAAATTCCCAGCCCTTCTCCTAAGGCCCAGCTTTAACCCCAGGCATAGCATTCAAAGATCCAGAAGTCTTTAACAGTTGTTCATGAAGCAGGTGAGCAGGAAGACAATTCATACAGCTACATATGAGAGCTAAGGACCAAAAATAGACTTTCTCACAGAGGCAGCTATTTATCAGTATCCTCATCCATCATGCTGCAGGATGAAAGGTCAAACAAATGACCCTGCTACTGGCTGCTATTATTCCAGCGCTGCACAGAGGAAGGCAAATGCCTTGAAAGAACTTGGCTGAGCCTGGGAGGCCAGCGCCTGCCTTGCACAAAGCACTGGGATGAACAGGATGTGACAGCAGGTAAACAAGTGTGTCCAGGTGAGGCCATCCTAGTGAGGGGAGTCACTACCGTGCAGCAGTTCCTGGCTGATTCATACTGCCCAGAGGTAGAAAATGGAATGAAGCTCCTCCTCCAACTCCACAACGTGTTTCTCACCAACAACAGGGCTAACCTGGCCTCAATGGGCTGTTATCTCCCCACACAGACCAGGGACAACTGGTGCTTGAGCAAAAGCCATTCCTCTCTATTTTCCTCAGTGGAGTAGCAACGGAGAATTAGTAGCATCTGTTTGACTGTGGTCGTCCCTCTTCTGCCAAAGGGTCCTTTTACCCACCGCTGTCCAGCCCTCCTCTGACAGCCAGTCCTGGAGCTATAGCAGAAATCCAAAGAGCAGCCATCAATGCAATTGCCTTTATCTTCTCCACACACCTGGCAAAGATTCATGGAAATATTCTTAGAGCTGAGGTAGATGGTGCTGTAGCAAGGGAGGATGAGCTACCTGCAGCAGGTGTACAAACAAATGCCCATGGGAAAGAAGGATAACGGCAAGTGCTGCCATCCCTATCATTGAAATAGAGAGTGTGACACAGAGACGCTAAAGGAAAAATCCACAAAGATCATTTGCAAGGTCTTAAGTCTTACCAGATGACTCACAAAGGGAAACTATCTCACTCCTGAGTCAGTGCCTGAAGGACCCCAGCTCTGTTAAATTGCCTTTCCTGCATAGGCACAAATAGCTGCCAGGAGCTGTGTTGATTGCGCTGTTAGATGGTCCCCCTGTGCTTTGGGCAGCACCAGTCAAGCATTGCAAAGTCCATCTATCTTCATGTTTCTGGTTTCAGTGATTTACAATGTCACACAGAAGCTTGAGGCAGAGTAGGAAATTAAAGCAGATTTCCCAGTGTGACCCTCTTCTTTGAATCCCTCCTCCCCTCACCACTGGGCTCACGCAAACTCACAGGGATAAATCTCAGTGTGGCGTGGCTGGTGTGACACTCTGTGCCTAATGGAGAACCAGGGCAGTGTCAGAAGGCTGGGTTGTATTTATAGGGCAATTGGCTCTTGCATTTGCAGAAGCACATTCCTGAGCTACGAGATACACGTGCACAGTGGGAGATAGTGCCTGCCCCAAAGAATTTGAATATAAGTAGCCAAGGAAACACAGAAAGGAAACATTTCTGTTTTACAGGTAGGGAACTGAGGCAGGAAGAGTTTAGCTGATTTGCACCATTCATGTAAGAAATTTGCCTCAATTCAGGAAGCAAGCAAGCTCTCCTATGCCAAAGTGCTCACCTACCACAACATCCTTGTCAGTCACCTGGATACTTGACTGCAAGCATCTGCCATGGCAACACCAGCCAGCTTTTCAGTGGCATCCTCTGCTCTCTCTAACACAGGGTTTAAGATCTGCAGCTCTTCATCTTGCGGTCCCTTTCTTGGCTTTACTGCTGTCAAACACTGACTGATACTTTATGAGCCTGGGGATCCAACTCCTTCTGTTCACTTCAAAATCACTTTGCTGAGCAAATGGAAGAAAGGAGGTGAGCAGAGCCAGTGCATCTCCCAGGCAAGGCTGGGCTCTTTTGGGTTGAATCGTTTGTTCTTTTCCCTCACTGCTTCTGCTGGCTTTGGTGATCTTTCTTCATAAGTTTCCCCAAAGTGACAAGCACAATTTATTATGTGTGCACAAGGCCTTGGGAATCTCCTGGAGACATATCATTCCTACTATTATCCTCCTCACATGAGGAGCCGTTGTTCTTGTCAAGCTCGCTCGCTTCCTCCTTTGCAAAGAGAAGAAAGGATGCAGGGGGATTTTTCATTAATCATTTTTACTCTGAGAGCTGCGGCTCCCATCTGCATTCTGATCACTTCTGATCTCTGCCACCATTTTTCATGGTAGCACTTATGAGGATTGTTTTATGCTGCTGGTTTGAGGTGTGTTAATGACCAACCATTCAGCGTCCAGAGCAAAGCTTTAAATTTAATGTACACTCCAGTGGGGAAAATCTATTACAGCTATACATTTCCTTTCTTGCTATTCTTCTTCAAGGAAGGTGCCAGTTTCAAATAGTGCAGGGAGTGAGGGGGAAAGGCTGGCAGGAGGAGCTGGGTTTATGGTGAAAAGGAGGAAGAAGCAAGCTGAGGTTTTTGCACTTGAGTTAGGGCTTGGGGCTGTCATGGTTGAAAATGGGAAGATCCAGTCAAGGAATGGCCAAGTGGGAAGGGAGAATACTGCCAAAACATAATTATTTCAGCTGATGGGAGCTCAGTGTGTCCTAATTTCTGGTCCATGAGGTAAAGCTGCTCCTGACAGCATGCCAGGGTCTCTGAGGCTTATCTCTGATAGACTGCTTTTCCTGTGCATTGGGACAGTACCAAGTGCAAAGCACTTCCATCACAGCCATGGCCTCTTCACACAGATCTCTCAGTGTAACGGAGCCAGTCTACAAGGTTACACAAGGCTGAGGCTGAATTAACTTGGTCCTGCTCACGTTCTGATTTCATCACCTCCCTGGGCATTCCCAATTTCTAACACTGCACTTTGGAGTCCAAGAGGTGATTATTAATAATGACAAAAATGCCTAATCTTCTGTCACCTGAGCTGAAAGGTCCTTCAGAAAGGCAGTGGGACTAAGCAGCATTCTCCCATTTCCTCTCCAGAGGATAGTGAAAATGTGCTAGATCTAAAAATAACACTAAAACTGGACCTTGAATAAGTCCCTTCCTTTCACTGTGCCTCTGGACTCCTCCCAGCTACTATTTTGTGTGCTAATTTTGTGCTGTCTCTCTCTGCAGCAGAACATCAGAGCCTGATCCTGGCTTCTGGGATCAATGCCCCTTCCTTAATGTGCGAGAACTGGCACCTCTGTCCATGCAGAATTAATCTCAAATGTAATCTTGTCTTTTTACACAAGGGTCAGGAACTGGCTCCTACGCTGTGTGTGCATGACTGAATAGACACTGCATTGTAATTCAGACCCTTTGACATCTCATTTTAATACAAAAAGCATAAAACATAAGAGCAAGAGATTGGAAAAGACCTTCTGGACCATGAAGTTCAACTCTTTGAGATAAAATCTCATTCATACACTCTCAAATTTTCTCTTAAAACTGTTAGGCTTCCTCTCCCTCAGCCCTTAGTCTAGGATCTGTCTTTCCAACGTGTAGGAATATCTCTAATAAGTTTACTCACAGTGAGGTTGCTCTTATACTAACATTGTCCTTTAGCTTAAATAGCAAGTTCAATACTAACATTAACGATAATAATAGTTAATTACAAGCCTAGACGGGCTGTTGCTGGGACCAAAAATAGCCCTGGTAAGCCCAAAGCAGTCAAGCTGCAGGATAGTAGTAAATAACATCTCAGGTTCATTGGCAATAAAATGGTTTGTTCCAGCCAGAGGGTCCAGGAGGAGAGATGCTGCAATGAGCAGAAAGTGGAGAGGCAGGCTCCTAGGGCACTGCTCAACGCGGGTGCGGTCCGACAAAGAAAAGTGCAAGGAGAAAAGAAATCTTATTCCCCTGTGTGGAGCAATTTACAGACAGCTGCTTGGTCCCCTGGGACCAGGCAGAGAGAGGGAGAGAGAAAGATGTTCTTGCTGCCTTTCGGGCTGGACCTACATCAAACTCGTTAATGTCAATAGGAGGGAAATTGAACTGAGCTTTATTGTAACCCTAATGAATCCTTTGCTGGTTACAGTAAATTTATTCTTTTGATTTCCCTTTCTCCCCCCATCTTGTTTCATGTGAGCTTTTTTTTTTTTTTTCCCCCTCTCTCTCCTTTTATTTAATGTTCCTTTTCTGGCAGCTTCTTCTTTTTATTTCTCTCCAATTTAAAACACAGTTAAAAAGCTGTGGTTGTTTCCAATTAAATACCCCCCTTTGGGATTACTAAAACACACAGACACAAAGACCCCCTCTTTGATTGTTTCCACGGCAACGTATTTAAATCTCTCATTCACAGTGTCCAAGTGAAGAGCTGAAGGATTTGGAGAAGCTCTTTCTTTTTCTGCTCCCTCACCTCCCTCCTCCCCCAAATTACTCACACTATAGCTGTAACTGGTGTGATATACATATTGCACTTGCCAAGCTTTGGCTAGAATGCAGAACATATCTGGGATATGTGTACATACTCCTAGAATTCTAGAGAAGGATGAAAATTAAGCCAATAATATATACCTTGGAATAATGCAGAGATATTGTAATTACGTAGGAATGGTGGGAATGATAGAGAAGTATTGCATGAGTGACAAGACAGGTCAGATTCTGCCATTCATGAAGATAGCTTACCTACAAACTAACTCCACTGGGAATTGTAGGGCTTGTTGGCATGGAACTGGTTAAGAAAGAAGTGGAAAGGGGCTGATTTTGGATGATGCAGTTCACAGGAAACAATGGAAAACTATAGGTGAGAAAACTCATCTTTCAAGATCTATCTTTCCCCATCACAGATGGGGGACCCAGTTTCCCACTTACTCCTCTAGCACTGTAACACAGATCAGTATCTGTGAGCTTTCTGTGGAGTTGTGTTCAAGACATTCTGATGGGACCAAGTCCACAGCAGCTTCCCCAGGGAAAATAAGGTCCCAATTTGGCAAGATGTAGTCAAGATGTCTTTCTGAAAGGTAGGATAGGAACACAGCCTGCTCTTCCCTCGTCTATAGGCAAAGCAAGTTCCAAGTCCTGCTTCTGCCCCCACTTCCCTTGTGTTTGCCAGATTCCCACTAAAACCAGTGAGAATCTAAAGGAGACAACTGGGCCTTCAAACACAGATTTGGGGAGATGAAGGAAGTTTCTCCCTCCTTTCCAGCACAGAGGTCTTAGAGTTGAGTGCAGACCCTTACTGAGAACAGTAAGCCAGTCACTGCAAAGGCTCAGTCTGTGAAATGCCGGTGCTGAGCTTTCCAGCCCAGTCTCAGCAATTGCTGCAAGAGATGATTCAGAAATGACCATTAGCGCCAGAAGTTCACTCTTTCTCTGCTCACAAAGTTCTTACAGAACACAAAAGTACAGTGACTTTTCTGCCTGAAATTTTTCCAGTGCCTTGTCACATATTTCTATAGGAAGTGCTTGCATTTTCCTTTCCTCTGCTGTCTCAGCAACCTGCTGTGCATGCGCTCCATCCTCCTCCTCCAGAGCAAATATCCCAAGAACTGCAATTTGTACACAGGACTAAGCCAGGACCCTCAATGTTCCTTCCCCACACAGAAGTTTACCTGTGAGGTCTCTCGGCTTCTTTTGCAAGGTCCTGGTGAGGCTGGACAGGCTGCAGCTGGTGTGGTTTTAGCTGTTCACAGCTCCCAGCTTCTTCAGGATGAGAGGCAAAGCTCAGACCCCTCTGCAGCTGTGAGCAGGACCATGTCCTCCTGAGGTGGCTGGAGTTAGATATGAACTTGTGTAGTGGCATGTTAAAGTGCGTGACAAGGTGTGTCTATGTTAGTACATGTATCTGGTAGCACTTACGCGCAAGGGGGCCATGGGGATACATCAGCTGCAGCACTGCTAGGTGAAGAGAGAGGTAACCCTGTATCTTGCAAGCAGCCAAGTGTGTTCACAGCTGTGACTTGCACATGTCACAGATCCACACACACGTGTGTAGAGCTGGATCTGCAGTTTGCTCGTGGACCTGGGCATGAGCCACCTCTAAACCCACTTTAAACACAGACGTGAACAGGCTGGGAGGAAACTTCAGCACCTGCTGGGCCCTTGACATTTCCCCCTTCCTTCTCCACTGCAGAAGCTGACTCCTCTGTGAACTGGCTGCTTTGCAGCTGTTAAATATTAGTTCTGCTTTAACAAAGGTGGTATTTTATCATTAAGTGTTCTGTCTCCAAGGAGGGAAAAAGCCCAAAAGCAAAAGTGCACAAGTGAAATCATCATTGCAGTAATGAGTGGAGGGCTCCTACAAGGCATTCATTTTACCTGCTGTTCTTTTCCTTTGCTGTTGCTTTGTGTTCACTCACTTCTTCACTGCAAGAAACACGGCTTCTGGCTGAGCTTTCCACACCCACACAATTGGCCAAATTTAAGGTATGAAAATGTATAATGCAGAGAGGCAGGTTTATGTGTGGCCAGTACGATTCCTGCTTGATTCGAGTGTTTCACAGAGAAGATGCAGCCTCTGTCTGTTGCTTATAAACTGTTTTTCTTTTGGAAACAAATGTGGATGTAAACATGGAGTTTTCGCTTATAAACTGTTTTTCTTTTGGAAACAAATAGTGGATGTAAACATGGAGTATACAGAAGGAAAATATCTGACCCCTTTGGGTTTGGTCATGCAGATTGGCATTCTTTGCAACTCCAGGCCTGTGTTTCTTCATCTGTGAGGTTACAAAACACCACTGGCTCTGGCGCTTTCTCAAAAGAGCAGGGGAATAATGAACTTAGTGGCCATGTGGTCTGCCTGGTAAAAGAGCTCTATATTCAACGTGAGCTCTTGAGTGACCTGGCTTCATACTTTCATTCCTTA